>NW_027141158.1:600000-862500 GCF_036365525.1 Heterodontus francisci | reverse complement strand
AATTCTGCGTGGCCAAAAGATTCTACCTCTGCATCATCACAGCTGCAGCTTCCGAAAAGATTCTCCTTGGCAATAAGAGAAATAAAATTGATTCAAACAAAGCAAAGCATTTTTGAACAGAAATGAAACACAGCAAGAAGCCAGGGATCTTTCTCTCACTCACTGACATGAAACAATCTCTCAGTGACTCCCCATCTTCAAAACACATCCCCTGACACAGAGCCAGAGACTGGGAAATGTGGCTGTGTTTACTCTCTCGCTCTCTCACTGCGTCTCTTCTCTCGGCCACTGAGTCTCCCTCTCTCTCTCTCTCTGTCTTTAACTTCCTCTCTGACTTTCCGTCTCTCTCCCTCTATCTCTCTTTCACTGTGTATCCCTCTCCCCCCCTCTCTCTCTCTCTGTCTCTATCTCTTTCTCTCCCTCTCACTTTCTCTGCCACTGTCATGGCTGTTTGTGTCTCTCTTTCACCATCTCTCCCTTTCTCTCTGCCTCTCTCTCTCTCTGCCTCTCTGTTTCTGTCTGTCTCTCTCTCTGAGCCTCTCTTTCTGTGCCACTGCCTCTCCCTCTGTCACTCTGTCTCTCCCTCTCTCTCTGTCTCTCTCTTCCTCTATCACTCTCTCACCCTCTATCTCTCTCTCTCCTCCTATCTCTCTCTCTCCCTCTATCTCCCTCTCCCTCTATCTCTCTCTCTCTCACCCTCTATCTCTCTCTCCCTCTATCTCCCTCTCCCTCTATCTCTCCCTCTCCCACTATCTCTCCTTCTACCTCTTTCTCTCTCTCTCCCTCTATCTCTCTCCCTCTCTCTCTCTCTCCTCCTATCTCTCCTTCTATATCCCTGTCCCTCTGTCGCTCTCTCTCCTTCTATCTCTCCTTCTCTCTCTCTCTTCCTCTATGTCAATGCAGTTTGAAAATATCCAACACTCATTGCTAAAACACTGACACGAAACCCCTAATACCTGACTGGGTAGACAATGGGGGTTGCTACTGGGGTTCTGTCAAGGTCTCATTTCGCTATCTCTTCTGTATCTCACTGTCTTCCACTTTGGCCCTCTCTACATATCCCCATTTGTTTTCATAACCCTCTCTCCTCTTTCCTTCATCTCCCCCACTTTATACGGAGAGGGAGTGCGCCCTCCACTTTATACATAGAGAGAGTGCTCCCTCCATTTGAGACACGGAGACGGAGCTCACTCCACTTTATACACAGAGAGGGAGCTCCCTCCACTTTATACACAGAGAGGTAGCTCATTCTATTTTATACAGCAGTCATGTTGGGATTTGAACCCTTGTCGCCAGAGCATTAGATTGGGTCTCTGGTTACTTGGCCAGTGATATTATCACTGTGTGACTGCCTCCCTAATGGCCGTGAACAGTGCATGTCCCCCAATTTGACCCACAGTAGTTTCTAGGCTGTAGCCCTGAACATGGTCCCAAATCAGATCCTCAAAATTCACATATTAACTGGGAAAAGGCAGGAACAGAGTGAAAGGGGATTGCTTTGTCCCCGGATTCAGTGTCCACTGCAAACAGATCAGTTACATTTACAATCGAAACACCAAGAATCAACAAGGTCACGATGTTGTGGCAATTATGGAGACTTGGATATCATAGGGGCAGGAATGGATGTTGGATGTTCCGGGGTTTAGATGTTTCAAAAGGAATAGGGAGGGAGGTAAAAGAGGTGGGGGAGTGGCATTGCTAATCAAGGATAGTATCACAGCTGCAGAAAGGGAGGTCGTCAAGGAGGGTTTGTCGACTGAGTCATGATGGGTGGAAGTCAGAAACAGGAAAGGAGCAGTCATTTTGTTGGGAGTTTTCGAAAGACCCCCCAATAGCAACAGAGACACGGAGGAACAGATTGTGATGCAGATTTTGGAAAGGTGCAGAATTAACAGGGTTGTTGTCATGGGTGACTTCAACTTCCCTAATATTGATTGCAACCTCCTTGGTGCAAATAGTTTGGATGCAGCAGATTTTGTCAGGTGTGTCCAGGAAGGTTTCCTGACTCAATATGTAAACAGGCCGACTAGAGCAGAGGTTATGTTGGATTTGGTGCTTGGCAACGAACCAGGCCAGGTGGCAGATCTCTCGGTGGGTGAGCATTACGGTGATAGTGATCACAACTCCATGACCTTTACTATCATCATGGAGAGGGATAGGAGCAGACGGGATGGGAAAATATTTAATTGGGGGAGGGGGAATTGCAATGCTATTCGGCAGGAACTGGGGAGCTTAAATTGGGAACAGATGTTCTCAGGGAAATGCACGACAGAAATGTGGAGGTTGTTTAGGGAGCACTTGCTGCAACTGCTGGATAGATTTGTCCCGATGAGGCAAGGAAGGGATGACAAGAGATGTGGACCAGCTAGTCATGAGGAAGAAGAAAGCTTACTCAAGGTTGAGGACGCAAGGATCAGACAGTGCTCAAGAGGGTTACAAGGTAGCCAGGAAGGAACTGAAGAATGGACTTAGGAGAGCTAGAAGGGGACATGAAAAAGTCTTGGCGGGTAGGATTAAGGGAAGTCCCAAGGCGTTCTACACTTATGTGAGGAACATGACGATGGCCAGAGTGAGGGTAGGGCCGATCAGGGATAGTGGAGGGAACCTGTGCCTGGAGTCAGAGGAGATAGGGAAGGTCCTAAATGAATAATTTGCTTCAGTATTCACTCGTGAGAGGGACCTGGTCGTTTGTGAGGACAGCATGAAACAGGCTGATATGCTCGAACAGGTTGATGGTAAGAAGGAGGATGTGCTGGAAATTTTGAAAGACATGAGGGTAGATAAGTCCCCGGGGCCAGACGGGATATACCCAAGCATATTATGGGAAGCGAGGGAAGAGATTGTGACGTCTTTGGCGATGTTCTTTGTGTCCTCACTGTCCACTGGAGTAGTACCAGATGATTGGAGGGTGGCAAATGTTATTCCCTTGTTCAAGAAAGGGAATAGGGATAACCCTGGGAATTACAGACCAGTCAGTCTTACGTCAGTGGTGGGCAAATTATTGGAGTGGATTCTGAGACAGGATTTATGATTATTTGGAAAAGCATAGTTTGATTAGAGATAGCCAGCATGGCTCTGTGAGGGGCAGGTCATGCATCACAAGCCTTATTGAATTCTTTGAGGATGTGACAAAACACATTGATAAAGGAAGAGCAGTGGATGTGGTGGAAATGGATTTTAGCAAGGCGTTTGATAAGGTTCCCCATGGTAGGCTCATTCAGAAAGTAAGGAGGCATGGGATGCAGGGAAATTTGGCTGGCCCATAGAAGACAGAGGGTGGTAGTAGATGGTATGTATTCAGCCTGGAGCGCGGTGACCAGCGGTGTTTCACAGGGATCTGTTCTGGGACCTCTGCTCTTTATGATTTTTATAAATGACTTGGATGAGGAAGTGGAAGACTGGGTTAGCAAGTTTGCCGATGACACAAAGGTTGCTGGAGTTGTGGATAGTGTGGAGGGCTGTTGTAGGTTGTAACAGGACATTGACAGTATGCAGAGCTGGGCTGAGAAGTGACAAATAGAGTTCAACGTGATAAAGTGTGAAGTGATTCATTTTGGAAGGTCGAATTGGAATGCAGAATACAGGCTTAAAGACAGGGTTCTTGGCAGTGTGGAAGAAAAGAGGGATTTTGCGGTCCACGTCGATAGATCCCACAAAGTTGCCACCCAAGTTGATCGGGTGGTTAAGAAGGCATATGGGGTGTTGGCTTTCATTAACAAGGGGATTGAGTTTAAGAGTCGTGAGGTTATGCTGCAGCTCTATAAAGCCCTGGTTGGACCACAATTGGAATATTGTGTTCAGTTCTGGTCGCCTCATTATAGGAAGGATGTGGAAGCTTTAGAGAGTGTGCAGATCAGATTTCCCAGGATGCTGCCTGGACTGGAGGGCATGTCTTATGAAGAAAGTTTGAGGGAGCTAGGGCTTTTCTCATTGGAGTGAAGAAGGATGAGAGGTGACTTGATAGAGGTGTACGAGACGATAAGAGGCATATTAAGAGGTGTACGAGACGATAAGAGAGGATAGCCAGAGACTTTTTCTGAGGAAGGAAAGGGGGCATAATTTTAAGTTGATTGGAGGAAGGTTTCAGGGAGATGTTAGAGGTAGGTTCTTTGCACAGAGAGTGGTGGGTGCGTGGACTGCACTGCCAGCGGTGATATTAGAAACAGATACATTGGGACATTTAAGCGACTCTTGGATAGGGACATGGATGATAGTAGAATGAAGGGTATGTATGTAGTTTGATCTTAGAGTATGTTAAAGGGTCGGCACTACATCGTGGGCCGAAGGGCCTGTAATGTGCTGTACTATTCCATGTTCTTTGCTCTATGTTCTGTGCAATAGTATGGAAAATGTAACTGACACCACTCACAATTGTAGCATCTATCCCAAATGAGTACCGATTTCAGGTTTGTTCCCGAGAGACGTCTTACTCAGAAAATGTCATTGACCGTGAAATGATTGTGTTTTATCCACCACATTATTTACATCAGAATCAAAGCTGCTGATGTAATGTGTTTGTTCAGGTGAGTGTAAGTCATAACAATGATCAGGGGTATAACCATATCAGTGGAGCGTTATCCCGTGCATAAATCAGGAGCCATTGGAATGGAGCCTCTCAGAGTGCCTGGTGGAACTGTGGATTCCAGGCTAACAGAAGACTCTGCTTCTCACAGAAATGGGATATTCAGTAATGTATCAGATAGAAGACATTTATTACCCTGTACTTGCAGCAATTGGAGTTCCTGGGAAGCTGATATCTCACCTGTTCAAGGTGTAAATCGATGTTAACTGTGCTGCTGTACTCGGTATTATTCGTCCCTGTGTGTGTTACACAGCCACCTGTTCTTTTCCAGCAATTTACTGATGGAACCTTCGCATTGTCTACTCTTTCAGTCTTGCAGAAGTTGTATTCTGTCTTTAATGTTATGGGTTTCACTAACCGTGGCATTGGTACTGGATTATTATCATTTGAATGAGATGCTTCAGTTAGGATCATGAATCAGACCATCAGGAGTTTTAACAGTTTCATGATATGGATCTAATTGGTCCTGGAATATATCTATGAATTATTTTCAGTGATTGATAATGAGACATCTCACGGTCTCAGTGTTATAATATTCTCCCTCCCCAATAACATGGCTCAGTATAACGGGGATTTCAATGTATCTATTGGTTATCACTGTTATCAAATATTATTTCATTTGTGTGTGGCTGACGCTGCTTCAGAGCTGAACTGAGTTCGCTGCTGACACTTTCACATCACCTTCTCAGCTTCACTGTGGAGCCTTCACTGTCACTGGACTACAATGTAAAATAGAAAGTACTGATGTAATGTTTTATTGGTTTACACTCTATCAGTTGGAATCAAGAGTTTTCCATTTATATGTGGATTAGCAGCTGCAGCGCTGATCTTGGTGTTTTATTAATTAATTAAACAATAACACATTCTAACGGATTACTTTATAATTCCAGGAGAAGGAATTTAAATGATTGTAAGGTTTGTCTGGAAGAAGCTTTCGATCCTGTTTATTCCATGCATTGTCGATGAAGTGAAGAGTGTAGGTGAACAGTGGAGACTTGGGTCATCTGTTGATATATTAAATTATTCACTGAGGTTTCAACATTGAACAAACTGACTCTGAAAGTAGAATCATTGAACCTGATGCTGGTGAACAGAGCACAGGCGCAGGATGTTAGGAATAAATTGTGTGTGAAAAGTAGCATCAAGTGACAGTTTGCAGAGTGTGAGTACTCCAGAGAGATAGGGAAGGAGAAAAGGAGCAGGGATAACTAAACCAAGCGAAATACATAAGCAGAAATAAGTAGAAAGAGAAAGAAGCAGCAGTGTGAATAATTCATTATCATAAAGTGCTGGAATGTCCAGAACAATTAGTGGGAGAAACTTGGGGTTGAATTTCTCTGTTGTCAAATTGTGTTCATTTTCCTGTTGGACTTGATCCTCTGTGTGGATTTCTGTCAGGCCCTCATTTTGTTTGAGATAAAGTTCCTATTCCTTACTTTGTGACTGAATAAACAGAATAGAGTCAGTTCTTCACTGTTTTTGTTATTCATTCATGGGATGTGGGTGTCACTGGCTCGGCCAGCAATTATTGCTCATCCCCAATTACCCTTGAGAAGGTGGTGCTGAGCCTCCTTCTTGAACCACTGCAGTCCATGTGGGGCAGGTACACTCACAATGCTCTTAGAAAGTGAGTTCCAGTATTTTGACCCAGCGACTGTGACGGAACAGCGATATAGATCCAAGTCAGGATGGTGTATGACTTGGACGGGAACTTGCAGGTGGTGGTGTTTCCATGCTTCTGCTGCTCTTGTCCATCGAGGTGGTGGAGGTCGCGGCTTTGGAAGGTGCTGTCGAAGGTGCCATGGTGCGTTTCTGCAGTGCACACTGCTGCCACTGTGCGTCGGTGGGGGAGGGAGTAAATGTTTGTGGATGGTGTGCCAATCAAGTGGGCTGCTTTGTTTTGGATTTTGTCGAGCTTCTTGAGTATTGTTGGAGCTGCACCCAACCAGGCAAGTGGAGGGTATTCCATCACACTCCTCACTTGTGCCTTGTAGATGGTGGACAGGCTTTGGGAAGTCGGGAGGTGCGTTTCTCGTCTCAAGATTCCTAGCCTCTGACCTTCTCTTGCAGCCACGGTATTTATATGGCTACTCCAGTTCAGTTTCTGGTAAATGGTAGCCCCCAGGATGTTCATAGTGGGTATTCAGCGATGGTAATGCCATTGAATGTCAAGGGAAGATTGTTTGATTCTCTCTTGTTGGAGATGGCCATTGCCTTGCACTTGTGTGGCGCAAATGTTACTTTCCACTTATCAGCCCAAGCCTGGATATTGTCCATTTCTTGCTGCAATTTTATGCATAGTAATTCATTATTTAAATACTTCATCTTAAAATCTCAGTGGCTGCTGAATTCAATAAAGAGTGTGGCTGATATCGGAAATATATTTAAATGTATATTTAATTGCCTGTACAAACTAAATATATTAACTATATTGCATAAACAATGAACTGTTCTCCAACACCAATAACCACAGCAACTATTGTTTGAATTATGAATTGAGCTGTATTACCGGAATCTATAGATTCGATTTCCTCTAACGCTCTGATGCAGTCTCTCCCTGTGAATCTCAGCCTCTCCTCTGAATATATTGATCCCTAAGTCTCCTCATCCACTGCTTCAGTTTATTCACGTTCCCAAACCATCTGCTACAGTCTCCACTCCTGCTCCAACATGTCATTTTGCTTCTCTCTCTCCCAATCTCACTCACTGGCTCCACCTTCAGCTGCCTTGTCAAAACTGATAACAATACGCGAACATAGGAGCAGAAAGAGGACGTTCAGCCCTTCGAGCCTGCTCGTCCAGTCTGGATCATGACTGAGACTCAAACTCAATGCTGCAGTTTTCAGCCTTTTCACATTTGGTGACAGCCCCTGTCGGTTCACAAAGACCAGAACAACAAACCAGCTACACATCCCGGTCTCCCCAAACCTTCCCAACCAACATTCTGGAGACAAATTCCCAATTAACCCATTGGACTCCATCTATGTAAAGCCCCTTTCTCATTTCCCCACTGGCACTGCATGCTCACTCACTACTTCCAGTAGGTCCGGTGCTGACTTAATTCACTTTCTGTATTAATTTCCCATTCATTAATAATAATTGTGTTTTCAAACGTTTCACTGTGTCAAAGCACTGCCCAGGACAGTGAATTAGTTTTCACTGCTCGATGCAGCAACAAAGTTGGAAATTTCAGCCCAGATCCTGTCAAACTGCTGCTTTGTCTCCAGGTCTGATCAGTAATTTCTCTGCTTCCTTTTCTCTCTCTTCCAGTCAACTTGGTGGCGATTGTGATCCTGTCCCGAGGAAAGTGCGGTCTCTCCAAATGTATCACTGTCTACCTGGTGGGAATGGCAGTGTCTGATCTCCTGGTCGTGATCACTGAACCCATATTGAAATGGATTGTTTTAATTTATTTTCCATATTCATTCCTGAACATTACTCCTGTGTGTTCTCTCATTAACGTTCTGCTTTCTGCAGCCACAGTTGTTTCTGTCTGGCTCACAGTCACTTTCAGCTTTGATCGATTTGTGGCCATTTGTTGTGAGAGGCTGAAAACACAATATTGCAGTGAGAAAACGGCGGCTGTGGTTTTAGGAACAGTGAGTGTGCTGGGCTGTTTAGAGTCTCTCCCCTGGTACTTTATACTTGAAGAACGTTACATTATTGATAATGTTCCCATCGGTTGTGTTTATAAACTGATCTTCATGAAATCCCCCACATGGGGGGCATTTGAATTGTTTGACCTCATTTTAACTCCTTGTGTCCCGGTCTTTCTGATTTTGCTGCTCAATGTTCTGACTGTCAGACGGATTTTATTCTCCAGTAAAGTCCGCAGGGGATTCCAGGGCCACAGCAATGGAGGGAATCACAAGGACCCAGAGATGGAGAATCGCCGGAAATCAATTATTTTACTCTTCAGTATATCCGGCTGTTTTATACTGTTATGGGTGACCCGGGTTGTGTTTCTCATTTATAGGCGAATTGCAGATGTTCAGTATTATTCCTGCAACACTGACCCTCTCTATATCACAGATCAAACATCAAAGATGCTGCAGCTTCTCAATTCCTGCACCAACACATGTATTTACAATGTGACCCAGACTAAATTCAGACAGGAGCTGAAGAAGGCGGTGAAATACCTTCTCAATCTCATTGTTAAATTAGCGAAATCATGGAAAGAGCTTAAGGGTTTCAAACACTGGAACTAAATCGCCTTCCACGACCAAGCCCCACCACCCCGCCCCCCACCCTCCCCCTCACCCGCTTTTGTGATTATTTGACCAGCGCCATCTTAGTCCTGGCAGCTGCCTGAACCTGGCAGACCATGAAGTTTAAGTGGAACAGGCTGCATTTGCGCATGTGCCAGTACAGCGCCACCTAGTGGTTGTGTTGCCAACAAATGCAGCTGCAAATCACAGGAATTGTGAGGAGGTGAGAGGGAGACAGTCACTGCAGTGAGACAGGGACACCTACAGATGGAGATAGTGATATGGGGCAGTGACTGCAGTGACAGAGGGACACCAGCAAATGGAGATGGTGAAAGGGGGGCAGTAACTGCAGTGAGACAGGGCCACCAGCAGATGGAGATGCTGAGACAGTGACAGGAACTGCAGTGAGACAGAGGGTCACCAGCAGATGGAGACGGTCAGTAGGGGCAATAAATGCAGTGAGGCAGGGACACCAGCAGATGGAGATGGTGAGAGGGGCAGTAACTGCAGTGCGCCAGGTGCACCAGTAGATGGGGATGGTGAGAGGGGACAGTAAACGCAGTGAGACAGGGACAGCAGCAGATGGAGATGGTGAGATGGGAGACAGTAACTGCAGCCAGACAGGGACGCCAGCAGATGGAAATGGTGAGAGTTGACAGTAACTGCAGTGGGACAGGGACACCAGCAGATGGAGATGGTCAGTAGGGGCAGTAACTGCAGTGAGCCCTGAGGAGTATTGACAGGCAGAGAGATGTGGGCGTACAGGTCCACAGGTCACTGAAATTGGCAACGCAGGTGGACAAGGTAGTCAAGAAGGCATACGGCATGCAGGCCTTCATCGGTCGGGGTATAGAGTAGCATCGGCAGCAAGTTCCAGGCACTCACCATCCTCTGTGTAAAGAACTTGCCTCGCACATCCTCTCTAAACTTTGCCCCTCGCACCTTAACCCTATGTCCCCTAGTAACTGACTCTTCCACCCTGGGAAAAAGCTTCGAACTATCCACTCTGTCCATGCCACTCATAATTTTGTAAACCTCTATCATGTCACCCCTCCACCTCCGTCGTTCCAGTCAAAACAGTCTGAGTTTATCCAACCTCTCCTCATACCTAATGCCCTCCAGACCCGGCAACATCCTGGTAAACCTCTTCTGTACCCGCTCCAAAGCCTCCACGTCCTTCTGGTAGTGTGGCGACCAGAATTGCATGCAATATTCTAAGTGTGGCCTAACTAAGATTCACTACAGCTGCAACATGACTTGCAAATTTTCATACTTTATGCACCGACCGATGAAGGCAAGCATGTCGTCTGCCTTCTTTACTAGCTTATCCACATGTGTTGCCACTATCAGTGACCTGTGGACCTGTACGCCCAGCTCTCTCTGCCTGTCAATACTCCTAAGGGTTCTGCCATTTACTGTATACTTCCCACCTGTATTAGATCTTTCAAAATTCATTACCTCACATTTGTCCGGATTACACTCCATCTGCCATTTCTCCGCCCAAGTCTCCAACCGATCTATATCCTGCTGCATCCTTTGACAATCCTCATCACTATCTGCAACTCCACTGACATTAGTGTCGTCTGCAAACTTACTAATCAGACTACCTACATTTTCCTCCAAATAATTTATATATACTACAAACAGCAAAGGTCCCAACACTGATCATTGCGGAACACCATTAGTCACAGCCCTCCACTCGGAAAAATACACTTCTACTGATACCTTCTGTCAGTTCTGTATCCATCTTGCCAGCTCACCTCTGATCCCGTGTGACTTCACCTTTTGTACCAGTCTGCCATGAGGGAACTTGTCAAAGGCTTTACTGAAGTCCACACAGACAACATCCACTTCCCTTCCTTCATCAATCACCTTCATCACTTCCTTAAAATGTTCAATCAAGTTAGTGAGACACGACCTCCCCTTCACAAAACCATGCTGCCTCTCGCTGATAAATAAATTTGTTTCCAAATGGGAGTAAATACTGTCCCGAAGAATCCTCTCTAATAATTTCCCTACCACTGACGTAAAGTTCAATGGCCTATAATTTCCTGGATTATCCTTGCTACCCTTCTTAAACAAAGGAACAACATTGGCTATTCTCCAGTCCTCTGGGACCTCACCTGTAGCCAATGAAGATACAAATGTTTCTGCCATGGCCCGAGCAATTTCCTTCCTTGCCTCCATCAGTGTTCTGGGGTAGATCCCATCAGGCGCTTCTCGACCCAGGCAGCAAGCATTTTGGAACGAAATCCGTGTGGGTCGGGATCGGGTCAGAACGGGGCCGTGACCCCAACCTGCCTCCAACCCCAGCACTTCCAGATTTAACAAATCCTGGACGGGGAGGTACAGCGCCCCGCTCACCGAACGTTGGTCAACCAGTTAAATATAGTAATGAGGAGCCAAAAACACGGGCAGACTGGAGAATTGTACCCGGTCTCCAAACACTCTCACTTTAAGAACCCATCCCGGACTCGAATCTCTCCCTAGGGCCGAAGAAATTCCTCCCTGACTCGAACCAGTCCCTCGGATTGGAGGCACACATACATCTTGGACCACTCCCTCTGATGTATAAATGAGTTAAATTGAAAGGGGAATTTACTGAGTTAATGTAAATGTGATCACAGCACGGGATTTCATTTCCACAGGAATATCATTAAAAGAAAAATGTCATAATAACCTATTATAACGGTGATTATGGATTGCATAAATAATGTGCACTCTCCTGGACTACACATGATAACAAATAACCAGCAGGTTCACATATTCTTCACAGAAATAATACCATAACTGAGAGATTATAATTTTCAGGATATGTTGTGGCTCTGTTCTGTCGATAAGAGAAGGATGAGTGCTGAACTAATAGAGACATTTAAAAATATATAGGGGTTAGAAGGGGATAACGTGGACCTGATATTTCCAGCTTTACTGATGACCAGTTCGGCATTTAATCAAAATAAGACGGTCATCAATAAATGCACCATGGAATTCAAGAGAAACCGATTTACTCGGAGTACTGAGAACGTGGAATGGAGAGCTTTTGGAGTAGTTGAAATGGGAAAACAATATATGCAGAAGCGAGGTTAGTACATGAGGGATAAAAAAAGAAATGTTGGAACCACTCAGCAGGTCTGGCAGCATCTATAGAAAGAGAAGCAGAGTTAACGTTTCGGGTCAGTGACCCTTCTTCGGAACTCACTGACCCGAAACTTTAACTCTGCGTCTCTTTCCAGAGATGCAGCCAGACCTGCTGAGTGGTTCAGCACTTCTTGTTTTTATTTCAGATTTCCAGCATCCGCAGTATTTTGCTTTTATTTTAGTAAATGAGGGAGACAGGATTGGAAGGATATACAGACAGGATTAGATGAGCTGGAATGAAGAGAGGCATCTGCAGAACAGGAAGACTGTCCTAATCTAGTTGTACCGAATGTCCAGTTTCTGTGCTGTAAAATCAGTAACTTGTCTATTAACAAGTCATAGTCATCAGTGTTTTTTCGTAATTTTGAAGAGGATTATTTATTATTTCAGTGAACTTATCACCAAACGCTTTTCAGGACTGTGCTCGGGAACGAAATTAATCAGCACCTGATAGTGTTGTCAACAACTCTACTTCGAGTAAGAGTAAGATGGGGACCCGCATTGAATACAATGACAGATCCTCCAGGAAATGCGTGGTCCCGAGTGTTACGTTGTCCACACCAGTTAGTCAGACACAATCAGTGCAATTCTGGAGTGACAGAGACTCCCAGTTATACATGATCGCTTAGGTCAGGTGCTCCACTCCAGTAAGTGTACACATGCTGTATAATTCTACGTTAACAGATAATTGCAGTAACCCTTCCCCTCTGCGATTTTCCTGCTTTGAGCTGTGAATCTACAAAACACAACATTCCACAGAATTCAATAACTTTACAATGCAGAGTGCCTTGAAGTAGAAACAGTTGAGACAATAGATTAAAACTGCACAGACAATTCAGGAAATTAATGCAATTATATTATTGAATATGTGTCTGTGTAACTGTAACCATTCGATCTCATGTAATATTATCATTCCCATGGCAATGGAAGAAACCAGCTCATACACAGATTTACAAAACTTCATTGGTTATAGATACTTACCAGGAACGCCAATTATAGCAAGGATCACGTAGAATATGTTCCTCACCCATTGAATTGGTTGGTGCATTTTCTGCTTGGAGTGATCGGTCTGTTCGTGCTGCAGGTAATATCTCTGAAATACGTTCTCAGGTGACACATTCCCAGTGTATTAACTTTATATCCTACCGGATCTCCATGGGGCTACTGGGGTTGCAAAATTGCTCAAACAGTTTTTACTTAATCTTTGAACAAACAGATTACGACATCTGTGTTAATTCCCTGTTGATGGAATATATTTTGCACTAAAATTGAACTGGGCCCACCCCCAAGACTGGACAAATCTGATCACAATAAACAACTAATCATAACTGGAAGCTGTGTTGAGCAGAAATCAAGGAAGTCCTACAAAGATCACGAGTCCTATCTGCAGATCTCATGTTGTTTTGTTGACGGCCTTCACTCAGCAATGCTATTCATAAATTAAATTCCTAACGTCAGAGAAGCCTCTAAGGGATGTTCGTCTATACTTATATGTGCAATTCCGTTCAACAATTCATATGTTAAAACAAAAAGGAACATAGAATGTTTGCAACACATCAGTTGGCCATTTGGTCTCTCTTGTTCGTGTCAGCTCTCTTCAAGGGCAGCTCAGCTAATCTCACTCCCACATCTCCTCATCACTCAGCTGCATTGCTTTTCTCTTCAGTTGTTTATTCAATTCGCTTCTGATTGAATCTGCCTTCACCACACTCTCAGGCAGTTCATTTCATATCCTAAACACGTGCTGTGCAAAAATACGTTTACCTCATGTCGCCATTGATTCCACTGCCAATCCCTTAATCCTGTGTCCGTTGGATTTCGCCAGGTCTGTCAATGAGAGCGGTTTAAACCGTGAATGGTTTGGAACAACTCTATCAAACTTTCTCTCAATTTCCTCTTTAAGGAGAACAACCCCGATTCTCTAATCTGTCGGCATAAAACATCTGTCACCTCTGCAATTTTCTCTTGAACATTTTCTACACCCGCTATAAAGCCGACACATTGTTCCTCAAAGTGTGGTGCCAAGTACTGGATACAATGGCAGGATTGTCAATATCGTTCTATCCCTCAGACAGTCCGAGCTATTCCGTTTCCCTTTTCAACCTCTTTATCCAATGCATCAATAATTTATTTTTGTGTCAAACCCTTCTTTCACATCGAGCTCGAAAATTTAAACAACGTTGTCTTTAAATATCTGCACCTCCCTCGCGGGAAAACGGTCTATCTGTGACTCTTCACTTCTCTTCCACGAATTCCCTCTCTCCATTTGTGTGGACAGACTCTGCATCAATATTTATTATAATCCACCAACTTCCACAGTTATTTTGACCACACTTCCTCCAACTCCGCTTTGCCTAAATAACAACTTCCATTCTCACAGTTTCCTCATCGCCTGCTGTTTGGCGCAACGATGCCATCTTCCATAATAGAGCTTCTGCAGTCTCTTCATTTCACGTTATCCGTGCATTTCTAACATTAACAAGAAATGCTGGAACCACTCAGCAGGTCTGGCAGCATCTGTGGAAAGAGAAGCACAGTTAACGTTTCGGGTCAGTGACCCTTCTTCCGAAACGTTAACTCTGCTTCTCTTTCCACAGATGCTTCCATACCTGCTGAGTGATTCCAGCATTTCTTGCTTTTATTTCAGATTCCCAGCATCCACAATATTTTGCTTTCATTTCTCACATTAGTTTTGCAGAGGCCTCAGCTTTATCTGTTTCATAACCCCAGTTTCTGTCCTCACCTCCTTCCCTATCTTCCAGAACCATGACATTAGTTCACTTATTCTTACTTTCCATTGCAACCGCCTCTACATTCAACACATCATCCCCCTCCATTTCCACCATGTCCAACTAAAGTCGCGAACAAAATATATTTTTTCACACTTCCGTCACACCCAAGATCTGATTTGCATGCCCACAGCTCTTTTCTATGCAAATGCAAGAGATGCGACAGATTTCCTTTCACCTATGATCATAAGGTAATTAGAAATAGAAGTAGGAGTAGGCCATTCAGCCCCTGGATCATGTTTTGCCCTTCAGTACCATAATGGCTGATCTGACCGTGGCCATAATTCCAATTTCCCGCCAGACAGCATTAAATCATCACTCCCTCGTAAATGAAAAGTCAGTCTAAACCATGCTTTGAATATATTCAATGACCCAGACTCCGCTTACGTCCGGGTAAGTGAATTCTAAATGCGATGGAACTTTCCAGATAAGAAATTCTTAGTTATCAGAATTTTAATTCGGAGACTGCTTATTCATAAACGGTGGAGAATGTGCTGTGCTCATAGCAGGGCAGGACACCAATGCCCCACACTTTTGGGTAGCAAGATGAAAGCTGCTCCCTTTTGTTCCTTGGATGTGGGCATTGCTGGCGAGGCTGTAATTTCTTATCCATCCTTTTTCCCTTGGGAACGTGGTGGAGCGCCACCTTCTTGAAACACTGGATTTCATCTACTTTAGGTACACCCGCAGTGCAATTAGAAAGGAAGTTCCAGGATTTTGACCCAGCAATGATGACGAAATGGCGATGTCGTTCAAACTCAGGATGTTGTAGCTTGGAGGGAACTTTCAGGTGCACATATTTACATGCGTCTGCTGGCCTGGAAAGTAAGTAATACAATTCTGGCCCTCGGATATCATTGTATCTTCTGGGTTATCTAAATACAGCAGCAAGAAAACTCTGACCCCGAGGACTATGCCAGGTGGCAGTAAAGGCAAAGCTGGCACAAAATTCCCATTTATGACAAACAGAAGCCAAAGACACAGACTCTCTGGTGAATCAAATTCAATCGTTTGTCTGCAAAAACATTTCCCAATTTCAATAATTCCGTTTCCTTTCTCCTGAAGGTTTATTTTCCCTCCTAGTTTTACATTTTGCTCCCAAACATTTATGTGATTTCATGTTCGATTTCACACAATATCAGGATGGATCAGTTCTACACTTACTAACATTGCATTCAACAGATCCTCAAAAAACCTTGAAGGCAAATCTGCCATTTAAAGCATGTCCACGGCCCTCTGCCTCTCCCTCACATGAATTGCAATTATTGCAGATTTTTACTTTGTGGTGAGTCGGTTCCTTGTTGGTTTGAATTACCCTGAGAGAGGGACTGATAGCCTCATAGAATATTTCGTTCACGTGCCCTGCACTGGCCTGAAATCATGCAAATACCACGCCCTGACAGAGGTCAACAAAGGAGCATGAAACATCCCAATTATCAGATCTGATCCTGGGAATGTGCAAAATGTAGGTCCATGATTTACCAAATTTGGTCAGCAGGCATCTGTCAAAGGGCAAAGCAGCAGCTGGTCTTCCTTCCACATAGGTTTATTCACAATACTCCATATAGCATAATTGCAGACTACATTTCCCTTCTCCAGTCCAGCTCCACCATACCCCCACCCAGGTGGAAACTGGTTCTTCCAGATGTACCCTGATCTTTCCACAATTAGTATCAGCTGCTCTTAATCACAATTAGAGTGTACAGCTATACATACTCAATTGACAAATCATTTGCAACATTGGCTCATTAACAGCATTTTGTTATCATTCCATCAATGTGTCCATTGCACATTATTTTTTTTCTTGTGCTTCCTGTTCAAATCCCAACGCTACATATGAGCATTCCAGCTCCTCCTTGAAGACCAGAACTGCTCTTCACATGTCCTGCTGGGAGAGGTAAACAGAGGGAGAGATAGATGGCGAGAGTGGAAGAGAGTGACAGAGAGAGTAGTAGCTGTGATAGAGGGAGAATTGGAGAGAGACAGCGAGATATAGGGCGAGAAAAAGTTCAAGAGGAAGAGCCAGAGCGACAGATAGAGAGAGACAGTGTGAGGGAGCATGAGAAGGAGAGGGAGGGACTGAGCAAGAGAGGGTAGATGGAAACTACCATATGGTGAAAAAATATCTAACTCGTGCTGAACCTGTCCTGGGTCTGTTTGAATGGATCTCATACACGGAGCTCTACTCTGTTTTTAACCGATGTTGCACCTCAATTGGTAATGTTTGATGGTACACTGTAGCTGGAGATTTACTCTGTACTTAACCATGCTGGAACTGACCTAGGACCGTTTTGGGGAGAGGTTGATCTGCTGTATTGGGCTGCAGTGGAGCAGAGCATGTACAGTTTACAGCGGATAAAAGGAATGATTCACTCCAGTTTGGTAATGTGTGGCCCATATGTTTATCAGAGTCAGCTAAGAACATAGGATGATAGGAGAGGCTATTTAATCCTTCAAGCCTGCGGTTAGACCACATCTGGAACAGTGCATCATTCTGGCTACGGTATAATCGGATGCAAATCTTGACCTTGAAAGGAGTGGTGCAGATTCAGCAGAATGTAATCTGGATTGCCAGGAGAAGAGTAGGTAGAAATATTACACAAACCAGTCTTGCATTTCCTGGCATATCGAACTGAGGGGTAATTTGATTGTTTTATCAAGATTTTGAAATAAATTAAGAGTGTCAGTTCGAGAGAAAAATGTTTTTCCCGCCGATTTCGGAGTCCAGGAAGGCGGGACCTAACCTTAAAATCAGAGCCAAGTCTTACAGAAGAGTTATTAGGAAACAATTGTTCACAATAAGCCTGGTGAAATCTAGTCTAACGTGGAGCATGAAACCATTGTCGATTGTTGTAAAACCCCATTTAGTTCACGAATGTCCTTTCGGGAAGAAAATCTGCCTTCCTTCCATAGTCTGACCTACATCTGACTCCAAACTCACAGCAATGTGGTTGACTCTGAAATGCCCTCTGAAATGGCCTGGAAAGTCACTCAGTTGTATCAAACTAGCACAAAGTCTGAAAAAAGAAATTAAACTGGATGGATCACCCGGCAATGACCTCGGCACCAGAAGAGAGTCACCGATTGCGTCTGTTATTACAGTATCACCACAGGGGGAGTCACTGAGTTGGTCTGTTACTGTATTATCTCCACAAGGAGAGTCAAGGAGTGGGACTGCTATTACAGTATCGCTACAGGACGAGTCACCGACTGAGTCATGGGTGGGTTTGTTATTATAGTATTTCCACAGGGAGAGTCACTGAGTGGGTCTGTTATTACAGAATCTCCAAAGGGAGAGTCACTGAGAGGGTCTGTTATTATATTATCTTCACAGGGAGAGTTACTGAGCGGGTAAAATATCGAACACTAATCCAACACTGACCCCCAAAACATTCACACTAAACCCCTAATGTTTCCTTTCAAATGTAGTTCTTGCATACGTCCAGTTTTTAATGTTTAATGTTTTCAACATTATTAAATGTAATGTTTCTCTCAGAATCCCGCCCTGTCTCTCTCTCTCTCTCTCCCCCTCTGGCTCTGTTTCCCCGTCTGTATGTCCTTCTCACTCTCTCTCTCGTTCTGTCCCTTTCTCACTCTGTTTCTATAGCTATCATTCTGCATCTGTCTCCCTCATTCTGTTACTGTCTTTCTCCCTCTGTATCTGTTCATCTTGCTCTGTACCTGTCTCTCTCATTCTGTGTCTGCCTTTCTCCCTCTGTATCTGTATCTCTCATTCTGTTCGTGCCTCTCTCATTCTGTAAATGTCTCTCTCCATCTGTATCTGTCTCTGTCGCTCTGCATCTGTCTCTCTCATTCTGTAACTGGATCTCTCCCTCTGCATCTGTCTCTGTCGCTCTGCATCTGTCTCTCTCATTCTGTAACTATCCCTCTCCCTTTCTATCTGTCTCTCATTATGTAACTGTCTGTCTCCCTCTGTATTTGTCTCTCTCGCTCTGTATCTGTCTCTATCATTCTGCATCTGTCTCTCTCCCCCTGTATCTGCCTCTCTCGCTCTGTATCTGTCTCTCTCATTCTGTAACTGTCTCTCTCCCTCTCTATCTGTCTCTCATTCTCTATCTGTCTCTCTCCCTCTGTATCTATCTCTCTCGCTCTGTATCTGTCTCTCATTATGTAACTGTCTGTCTCCCTATGTTTCTGTCTCTCATTCTGTATCTGTCTCCCTCTGTATCAGTCTCTCTCTCTTTTTGCATCTGCCTTTCTCCCTCTCTTTCTGTCTCTGTCTTTCTCTTTCTCTCTGTCTCGGTTTCTCCCTTTGTCTCGCTCCCTCTTGATATGTCTCTCTCACTCTCGCTCTGCCTCTGTCCCTGTCCCACTCTGTCTGTGTCTCTCTCCATCCATCTCTTCCTCCTTCTCGCCCAGGACAGCAATGGCTGGAGTCACTTCTTAGTTAATTTTGAACCTGCAACTCTTGCCCTTGCTGGGAAAGTCAATGCAGTTTGAAAGTATCAAACACTGATCCTACAGTCAGCCCTAAAACACACACACTAAACTCACAATACCAGACTGGGCAGACAATGGGGATTGTTACTGGGGTTCTGCCAAGGTTTCATTTCACTATCACTTCTGTCTCCCGCTGTCTTTCACTTCGTCCTTCTCTCCATTACTCCATTTGTTTTAATGTCCCTCTCTCCTCTGTCCTTCAGCTCCTCCACTTCATACATGGAGCGGGAGCTCCCTCCACTTCATACATAGAGAGGGAACTCCCTCCACTTTATACATAGAGAAGGAGCTCCCTCCACTTAATACATAGAGACGGAGCTCCGTCCATTTTATATGCAGAGACGGAACTCCCTCCACTTTATTTGCAGAGACGGACCTCACTCCATTTTAAACGCAGAGACGGAGCTCCCTCCACTTTATACATAGAGAGGGAGCTCTCTGCACTTTATACACAGAGAGGGAGCTCCCTCCACTCTATGCATCGAGAGGGATCTCCCTCCATTTAATACATAGAGCAAGAGCTCCCTCCACTTTATGCGCTGAGAGGGCGCTCCCTCTGCTTTATGCACCGAGAGGGAGCTCCCTCCACTTTATGTGCCGAGAGGGGGATCCCTCCGCTTTATGCACCGAGAGGGAGATCCCTTCACTTTATGTGCCGAGAGGGAGTTCCCTCCGCTTTATACGCCGAGAGGGAGCATCCGTCCACTTTAAACGCTGAGAGGGAGCTCCCTCCACTTTATACGCAGAGAGGGAGCTCCCTCCACTTTATACGTACAGAGGGAGCTTCCTCTATTTTATACAGCTGTCATGGTGGGATTTGAACACCTGTCACCAGGACATCATGTTGGGCCTCTGGATGACTTGACAAGTGATATTATCACCATGCGACAGCCTCTGCAATGGACGTGAACACTCTCTGTCTCCTAATAGCACCCACAGTAGTATCTAGGCTGTAACCCTCAAAATGGTCTCGAATCAGATCATCAAAGTTCACATTTTAACTGGGAAAAGGCAGGAACCGTGTGAACTGGGATTGCTTTTCTCCCTGGCTTCTTTGTCCACTGCAGACAGGTCAGTTATATTTACAATAGAAAACTGAGAGTGAACAAGGTCAATGCAATAATATGGAAAATGTAAATGATGCCACTCATAATTGTAGCATCTATCCCGAATGAGTACCGATTTATGTTTTATTCCCGAGAGAGGTCTTACTAAGAAAATGTCATTGACATTGAAATGATTGTGTTTTATACACCACATTATTTACATCAGAGTCAAAGCTGCTGATGTAATGTGTTTGTTCAGGTGAGTGTAAATAATAGCAATGATCAGGGATATAACCGTGTCAGTGGAGACTTATCCCCTGTATAAATCAGGACCTATTGGAATGGATCAGCTCAGAGTGCCTGCTGGAGCTGTGGATTCCAGGCTAACAGAAGTCTCTGCTTCTCACAGAAATGGGATATCTAGTTATCTTTTACTTCAGATTCATTTACTATCCTGTACTTGCAGCAATTGGAGTTCCTGGTAAGCCTGTATCTCAGCTGTTCATGGTGTCAATCGATGTTAACTGTGCTGCTGTACTCGGTGTGTTTCTCACTGTATGTGTTGCACAGCCACCTGTTATTTTCCAGAAATTTACTGATGGAATCTCCTCATTGTCTACTCTTTCAGTCTTGCAGGAGTAGTAGCATGTCTTTAATGGTATTGGTTTTGGTAAACGTGGCATTGTTACTGGATTATTCTGTATACCGAGAGCATTCAAATCAAGCATCTCGGCTACGATCAGAATCAGACCATCAGGAGCTTTTAACAGTTTCACCATGTGGATCTAACCAGTCCTGGAATATTTTTATGATTTTCTTTCAGTGATTGATAATGAGAAATCTCGCCGTCTCGGTGTTACAAGGGAACAGAACAATGTCCTCCCTCCCCAATAACATGGTTCAGTTTAACTGAAATTTCAATTTGTATCTTAGTTATCACTGTTACCAAATATTATTTCAGGATTTTGACCCAGTGACAGTGAAGGAACGGCGATATAGTTCCAAGTCAGGATCGTGTATGACATGGAGGGCAACATGCAGGCGGTGGTGTTCCCATGCATCTGCTGCTCTTGTCCTTCGAGGTGGTTGAGGTCGCGGGTCTGCAAGGTGCTGTCTAAGGAGCCTTGGTTGCGTTTCTGCAGTGCATCTTGTAGATGGTACACACTGCTGCCACTGTGCGTCGGTGGTGGAGGGAGTAAATGTTAGTGGATGGGGTGCCAATCAAGCGGGCTGCTTTGTCTTGGATGGTGTCAAGCTTCTTGAGTGTTGTTGGAGCTGCACCCATCCAGGCAACTGAAGAGTATTCCATCACACTCCTGAACTGTGCCTTGTACATGGTGGACAGACATTGGGGAGTCAGGAACTGAGTTACGCACCTCAGGATTCCTGGTCTCTGACATGCTCTTGTAGCCATGGTATTTATATGACGACTCCAGTTCAGTTTCGAATCAATGGCAGCCCCTAGGATGCTGATCGTGGGGAATTTAGTGATGGGGATGCTATTAAAATTCAAAAAGATGTGGTTAGATTCTCTCTTGTTGGAGATAGTCATTACCTGGCACAAATGTTACTTGCCACGAATCAGCCCACGGCTGAATATTGTCCAGCTCTTGCTGTATTTCTATTCATAGTAATTCATTACTTAAATACTGCATTGTAAAATCTCTGTGACTGCTGAATTCAATACAGAGTGAGGCGGATATCAGAAATATATTTACATTTATATTTAATTGCCTGTACAAACTAAATAGATTGACGATATTGTAAAACAATGAACTTTGTGCAACACGAATAACCACAGGGATTATTGTGTGAATGTATGAATTGAGTTGTATTACTGAGATCTATGGATTAGATTTCCTCTAACACTCTGCTGCAGTCTCTCCCTATGAATCTCAGCCTCTCCTCTCACTGTCTTGAATCCTCAGTCTCCTCATCCATTGCTTCAGTTTACCCACTTCCCAAACCATCTGCTCCATTCTCCCTGATGCTCTAACATGTCATTTTCTGTCTCTCCCTCCCAACCTCACTCACTGGCTCCACCTCCAGTTGCCTTGACCAACCTGATAGGAATAAAGGAACATAGGAGCAGGAGGAGGCCATTCAGCCCTTCAAGCCTGGTCCACCATTCTAGATCATGGCTGATACTCAAACTCAGCACTGATGTTTCCAGCCTTTTCCCATTTGGTAACAGTCCCTGTCGGTTCTCCGAACCCAGAGCAACAAACCAGCTACACATCCTGCTCTCCAGAAACCTTCCCAACCAACAGTCTGGAGACAAATTCCCAGTTAGCCCATTGGATTCCATCTCTGTAAAACAACTTCTCATTTCCTCTCTGAGACTGCATCCTCACTCAGTAGTTCCAGTATATCCGGTGCTGCCTTTATTCACTTTCTATATCAATTTTCTAATTCATTATTAATAATTGTGTTTTCAAACTTTTTACTGCGGCAAAGCACTGCCCAGGTAAATGAATCAGTTTTCACTGCTCGATGCAGCAACAAAGCTGGAAATTTCAGCCCAGATCCTGTCAAACTGTTGCTTTGTCTCCAGGTCTGATCAGTAATTCCTCTGCTTCCTTTTCTCTCTCTTCCAGTTAACTTGGTTGCGATTGTGATCTTGTCCCGAGGAAAGTGCGGTCTCTCCAAATGTATCACTGTCTACCTGGTGGGAATGGCAGTTTCTGATCTCCTGGTCGTTATCACTGATCCAATATTGTACAGGATTGTTTTCATTTATTTCCCAAATTCATTCCTGAACATTACTCCTGTGTGTTCTCTCATTATCGTTCTGTTTTCTGCATCCACAGTTGTTTCTGTCTGGCTCACAGTCGCTTTCACCTTTGATCGATTTGTTGCCATTTGTTGTGAGAAGCTGAAAACAAAATATTGCAGTGAGAAAACGGCGGCTGTGGTTGTAGGAACAGTGAGTGTGCTGGGCCTTTCAGAGTCTGTCCCCTGGTACTTTACACTGGAACAATATTACATTATTGATAATGTTCCCATGGATTGTGTTTATAACCTGAGCTTCTTTACTTCCCCCATTTGGGGGGCATTTGAATTGTTTAACCTCATTTTAACCCCTTGCGTCCCGGTCTTTCTGATTTTGCTTCTCAATGTTCTGACTGTCAGACGGATTTTATTCTCCAGTAAAGTACGCAGGGGATTCCGGCGCCACAGCAATGCAGAGAATCACAAGGACCCAGAGATGGAGAATCGCAGGAAATCAATTATTTTACTCTTCAGTATATCCGGCAGTTTTCTACTGTTATGGGTGATCCGGGTTGTGTTTATCATTTATAGGCGAATTGTAGATATTCAGTATTATTCCTCCTACACTGACCCTCTCTATATCACAGATCAAACGTCACAGATGCTGCAGCTTCTCAGTTCCTGCACCAACACATGTATTTACACTGTGACCCAGAGTAAATTCAGACAGGAGCTGAAGAAGGCGGTGAAATATCCTCTCAATCTCATTGTTAATTTAGTGAAATCATAGAAAGAGCTGAAAGGTTTCAAACACTGGAACTGAATCACATTCCGCCCCCCTCCCCCACCCCCCGCCCCGCTGCACCACTCTCCCCTCACCCGCCTTTGTGATTATTTGACCGGCACCACCTTTAGTCCTGGCAGCTGCTGGAACATGGCAAACCATGACGTTGAAGTGGTACAGGCTACAAACAACAAAGAACAGTACATCACAGGAGTAAGCCATTCGGCCCTACAAGCCTGCGCCAATCTTGATGCCTGCCTAAACTAATACCTTCTGCACTTCCGGGGACCGTATCCCTCTATTCCCTTCCTATTCATGTATTTGTCAAGCTGCCTCTTAAACGTCATTATAGTACCTGCTTCCACCACCTCCCCGGCAGCAAGTTCCAGGCACTCACCACCCTCGGTGTGAAGAACGTGCCTCGAACATCACCTCTAAACTTTGCCCCTCTTACCTTAAACCTTTGTCCTCTAGTAACTGACTCTTCCAACCTGGGAAAAAGCTTCTGACTATCCAGTCTGTCCAGGCCGCTCATAACTTTGTAAACCTGTAACATGTCGCCCCTCCAACTCCGTCGTTCCAATGAAAACATTCCGAGTTTATCCAACGTCTCCTCATAGCTGATGCACTCCAGATCAGGCAACATCCTGATAAACCTCTTCTGTACCCTCCCCAAGGCCTCCACGTCCTTCTGGTAGTGCGGCGACCAGAATTGCATGCAATATTCTAAGTGTGACCTGACTAAAGTTCTGGACAGCTGCAGCATGACTTGCCAATTTTTATACTCTATGCCCTGACCGATGAAGGCAAACATGCCGTATGCCTTCTTGACTACCTTATCCACCTGCGTTACCAGTGACCTGTGGACCTGTACGCCCAGATCTCTCTGCCTGTAAATACTCCTAATGGTTCTGCCATTTACTGTATACTTCCCAGCTGCATTAGACCTTCCAAAATGCATTACCTCAAATTTATCTGGATTAAACTCCATCTGCCATTTCTCCGCCGAACTCTCGAACCGATCTATATCCCGCTGTATCCTCTGCACTACCCGCAACTCCACCAACCTTCGTGTCGTCCACAAACTTACCAATCAGACCAGCTACATTTTCCCCCAAATCATGTTTCTATACTACAAAGAGAAATGGTCCCAGCACTGATCCCTGCGGACACCACTAGTCACAGCACTCCATTCAGAAAAGCACCCTTCCATTGCTACCCTCTGTCTTCTATGACTGAGCCAGTTCTGTATCGATCGTGCCAGCTCACCTCTGATCCCGTGTGACTTCACCTTTTGTACCAGTCTGCCGTGTAGGACCTTGTCAAAGGCTTTACTGAAGTCCATATAGATAACATTCACTGCCCTTCCTTCATCAATCATCTTCATCACTTCCTCAAAAAGCTCAATCAAATTAGTAAGACACGACCTCCCCTTTACAAAACAATGCTGCCTCTCGCTAATAAGCTTGTTTGTTTCCAAATGGGAGTAAATCCTGTCGCGAAGAATCCTCTCTAATAATTTCCCAACCACTGACGTAAGCCTTACCAGCCTATAATTTCCTGGATTATGCTTGCTACCCTTCTTGAACAAAGGAACAACATTGGCTATTCTCCAACCCTCTGGGACCTCACCTGTAGCCAATAAGGATGCAAAGATTTCTGTCACGGCCCCCGCAATTTCTTCCCTTGCCTCCCTGTGTATTCTGGGATAGATCCCATCAGGCCCTGGGGACTTATCTACCTTAATGCTTAGCAAGACACCCAACACCTCCTCCTTGTTGATAATGAGATGACTGAGACTATCTACACTGCCTTCCATTGGCTCATCATCCACCAAGTTCTTCCCTTTGGTGAATACTGAATCAAATTAATCATTTAGTACCTCGCCCACTTCCACTGGCTCCACACATAGATTCCCTTTTCTGTCCTTGATTGGGCCAGCCCTTTCCCTAGTTATCCTCTTGCTCTTCATATATGTATAAAAAGCCTTGGGATTTTCCTTAATCCTGCTTGCCAATGACTTCTCACAACCCCTTTTAGCCCTCCTGCCTCCTTGCTTAAGTTCCTTTCTACTGTCTTGATATTCCTCAGGGGATTCGGCTGTTCCTAGCCTTCCAACCCTGATGAATGTTTCCTTTTTCTTTTTGACGAGGCTCACAATATCCTGCGTTATCCAAGCTTCCCGAAACTTGCCAGACTTATCCTTCTTCCTCACTGGAACATGTTGGTCCTGGATTCTAATCAACTGACATTTGAAAGACTCCAACATGTCAGATGTTGATTTACTCTCAAGCATCCGCCCCCAATCTAAATTCTTCAGTTCCTGCCGAATATTGTTATAGTTAGCCTTCCCCCACTTTAGCACCTTCACCCGAGGACTACTCTTATCCTTATCCACCAGTACCTTAAAACTTATGGAATGATGGTCACTGTTCCCGATTTGCACCCCTCCTGAAACTTCGACCACCTGGCCGGGCACCTTCCCTAATACCAGGTCCAGTACGGCCCCATCCCTAGTTGGACTATCTGCACATTGTTTCAAGAAGCCCTCCTGGATGCTCCTTACAAATTCTGCCCCATCCAAGCCCCTAGTATTAAGTGAGTCCAATATTGGGGAAGTTAAAATCACCGACCACTACAACCCTCTTACCTTGACATCTTTCCAAAATCTGTCTACATATCTACTCCGCTACCTCCCGCTGGCTGTTGGGAGGCCTGTAGAAAACCCCCAACATCGTGACTGCACCCTTCCTATTCCTGAGCTCCACCCATATTGCCTCGCTGCACGACCCATCCAAGGTGTCCTCCCGCAGCACAGCTGTGATATTCTCCTTAACAAGTAATGCAAATCCCCCACCCCTTTTACATCCCCCTCTATCCCGCTTGAAGCTTCTGAATCCTGGAACATTTAGCTGCCAATCCTGTCCTTCCCACAACCAAGGCTCTGTAATAGCAACAACTTCAGAGTTCCAAGTACTAATCCAAGCTCTAAGTTCATCTGCCTTACCAGTTATACTTCGCACATTGAAACAAATGCACTTCAGACCACCAGTCCCGCTGTGCACAGCATCATCTCCCTGCCTGCTCTTCCTCTTAGTCTTGCTGGCCTTATTTACCAGTTCCCCCTCAGTTATTTCACTTGCTGTCCTACTGCTCTGGTTTCCAGTCCCTGCCACACTAGTTTAAACCCTCCTGCGTGACGCTAGCAAACCTCGCAGCCAGGATATTTGTTGCCCTCCAGTTTAAATGCAACCCGTCCTTCTTGTACAGGTCCCATCTGTCCCTGAAGAGATCCCAATGGTCCAGATATCTGAAACCCTCCCTTCTACACCAGCTGTTCATCCACGTGTTTAGCTATATTATCTTCCTATTTCCATCCTCACTGGCACGCGGCACAGGGAGTAATATCGAGATAACAACCCTAGAGGTCTTATCTTTTAACTTACTACCGAACTCCCTAAACTCCCCCTGCATGACCTCGTCACTCTTCCTGACTATGTCATTGGTACCGACGTGCACCACAACGTCTGGCTGTTCACACTCCTCCTTCAGATTGCCCCCGTCTGTTGAGAGACATCCTTGACCCTGGCATCAGGGTGGCAATATACCATCCTGGAATCCCTTTCACGTCCACAGAAGCGCCTATCTGTGCCCCTGACTATAGAGTTCCCTATAACTATTGCTTTTCTGTGCTTTGTCCTCCCTGCAAAACAACAGTGCCAGCCATGTGCCACTGCTCTGGCTGCTGCTGTTTTCCCCTGATAGGCCACCCCTCCCAACAGTATCCAAATTGTTATACTTGTTAAAGAGGAGGATAGCGACAGGAGATTCCTGCACTGACTGCGTGCCCCTTCTAGCGGTCACCCTTGGGTGCACCTTGGGTGTAACCACTGCTCTAAAACTCCTGGCTATGATGCTCTCTGCCACCTGTATCCTCCGAGGTGCATCCAGTTGCCACTACAACCGATGCATGCTCTCTGTGAGGAGCTGCAACTGGGTACACTTCCTGCAGATGTAGTAGTCTGGAACGCTGGAAGCGTCACGGACCTCACATATCTCACTTTACTGACATTTCGAGCACTAATTAACAAATTAATTTAAGATAAATAAATACATATTAAATCCATACTAAATTGTTACAATTATATTGTTCCTAGTCCTAGATTCCTACTTCTTTTGGTCCTCCTTATCTCGAGAGACAATGGATACGCGCATGGAGGTGGTCAGTGGTTTGTGAAGCAGCGCCTGGAGTGGGTATAAAGGCCAATTCCAGAGTGACAAGCTCTTCCACAGGTGCTGCAGAGAAATTTGTTTGTCGGGGCTGTTGCACAGTTGGCTCTCCCCTTGCGCCTCTGTCTTTTTTCCTTCCAACTACTAAGTCTCTTCGACTCGCCACAATTTAGCCCTGTCTTTATGGCTGCTCGCCAGCTCTGGCGAACGCTGGCAACTGACTCCCACGACTTGTGATCAATGTCACAGGATTTCATGTCGCGTTTGCAGACGTCTTTATAGCGGAGACATCCTACTATAAATATAAAATGCGAACTAAATACAGTAATCTGCTTCCTCTGGTTGAGTTACTCTGCTTACTAATTAGTTAATTAGGCTTTTTATCAATTTTTATCATTCCCTTCTTACCGAACTTCTTCACTTCCCAAACTTCCACTGTCGCACTCTACTGCAACCCAAGTCAGCACTGTAAGATGGCTCACTTTTATACTGACTCATTCTCGCCCCCTGAAAATTGGTTTAAACCAATTCTCTAATTGACAAGGTGCAGCTGCAAACAGACCCTGAATGAACCCTGTTGAAAACTGATCTAAAACTCAGCCTCCCCAACCCGAGCAGCAACTGTTAAGTTGATGTGCTAAATAAAAGACAGATTAGATTAAAGATAAAATTAATTATCCACACCTACCAAACTTCCACTGCAGCACTCTACTGCCACCCAAGTCAGCACTCCAGTGCAAACAAAAGTGCTGCATTAGCGCATGTGCCAGTACAGCGCCACCAAATGCTTACTTCGTCAACAAAGCAGCCTGTGGGCAAAGCAGCAAATCACAGTGATTGTGAGGTGGTGAGCTGGGCAGTAACTGCAGTGAGAGAGGGGCACCAGCAGATGGAGACGGTGAGAAGGGGACAGTAATTGCAGTGAGGCAGGGACACCAGCAGATGGAGATGCTGAGCTAATGCTGATGGGAGATTTTCTTGCTGAGTTTGAAAGCTTCCACAAGTCTGAGGAATTTACTTGATTGGAAAGCTGAGATGCCGAACAAAGTAATTTCAATGCAACTTTTGTAAAATGGCTATTTTTCTACTCTGTGAACACTTGTAACATGAATAAAAGCAAAATACTGCGGATGCTGGAAATCTGAAACAAAAACAAGAAATGCTGGAATCACTCAGCAGATCTGGCAGCATCTGTGGAAAGAGAGGCAGAGTTAACGTTTCGGGTCAGTGACCCTTCTTCGGTACTGACAAATATTAGAAAAGTCACAGATTATAAACAAGTGAGGTGGGGGTGGGGCAAGAGATAACAAAGGAGAAAGTGCAGATTGGACCAGGCCACATAGCTGACCAAAAGGTCACGGAGCAAAGGCAAACAATATGTTAATGGTGTGTTGAAAGACAAAGCATTAGTACAGATTAGGTGTGAATACACTGAATATTGAACAGCAGCAAGTGCAAACCTGAAGAAAAACAACCTGAAAAAAACAGTGGGTAAGCAAACTGAACAAACTAAGATGAAATGAAATAAATGCAAAAAAAGATTGTAAAAAATGTAAAAAGGAATATAAAAAAAGAAAGAAAAAATAACTAAAAATGAAAGTAAAATGGGGGGCTGTCATGCTCTGAAATTATTGAACTCAATGTTCAGTCCGGCAGGCTGTAGTGTGCCTAATCGGTAGATGAGATGCTGTTCCTCGAGCTTGCGTTGATGTTCACTGCAACACTGCAGCAATCCCAGGACAGAGATGTGAGCATGAGAGCAGGGGGGAGTGTTGAAATGGCAAGCAACCGGAAGCTCAGGGTCCTGCTTGCGGACTGAGCGGAGATGTTCCGCAAAGTGGTCACCCAGTCTGCGCTTGGTCTCCCCAATGTAGAGGAGACCACACTGTGAGCAGTGAATACTGTATACTACATTGAAAGAAGTACAAGTAAATCGCTGCTTTACCTGAAGGGAGTGTTTGGGGCCTGGGATAGTGAGGAGAGAGGAGGTAAATGGGCAGGTATTACACCTCCTGCGATTGCAGGGGAAGGAGCCCTGGGACGGGGACGAGGTGGTGGGGGTAATGGAGGAGTGGACCAGGGTGTCTCGGAGGGAACGATCCCTTCGGAATGCTGACAGGGGAAGGGAGGGGAAGATGCGACTGGTAGTGGCATCACGCTGGAGGTGGCGAAAATGGCGGAGGATGATCCTTTGGATATGGAGGCTGGTGGGATGAAAAGTGAGGACAAGGGGAACCCTGTCACGGTCCTGGGAGGGAGGGGAAGGGGCGAGGGTAGAGGTGCGGCGAATGGGTCGGACACGGTTGAGGGCCCTGTCAACGACAGTGGGGGGAAATACTCGGTTGAGGAAAAAGGAGGTTATATCAGAAGCACCGTCATGGAAGGTAGCATCATCAGAGCAGATGCGTCGGAGACGGAGAAACTGGGAGAATGGAATGGAGTCCTTACAGGAGGTAGGGTGTGAAGAAGTGTAGTCGAGGTAGCTGTGGGAGTCAGTGGGCTTATAATGGATATTGGTAGACTACCTAACCCCAGAGATGGAGACAGAGAAGTCGAGGAAGGGAAGGGAAGTGTCAGAGATGGACCATGTAAAGGTGAGAGAAGGGTGGAAATTGGAAGCAAAGTTGATAAAGTTTTCTAGTTCGGGGCGCGAGCAGGAAACGGCAGCGATACAGTCATCAATGTAACGGAAAAAGAGTTGGGGGAGGGGGCCTGAGTAGGACTGGAACAAAGAATGCTCGACATATCCCACAAAAAGACAGGCATAACTAGGACCCATGCGGGTACCCATAGCGACACCTTTTACTTGAAGGAAGTGCATGGAGTTGAAGGAGAGGTTGTTCAATGTGAGAACAAGTTCAGCCAGGCAGTGGAGGGTTTTGTTGGATGGGGACTGGTTGGGCCTCTGTTCCAGGAAGAAGCGGAGAGCCCTCAAACCATCCTGGTGGGGGCTGGAGGTGTGGAGCGATTGGACGTCCATAGTGAAGAGGAGGCGGTTGGGACCAGGAAACTGGAAATTGTCAAAATTACGTCGGGCGTCAGAAGAGTCACGGATGTAGGTGGGAAGAGACTGGACCAGCGGAGAAAAGATAGAGTCTAGATAGGAAGAAATAAGTTCAGTGGGGCAGGAACAGGCTGACACAATGGGTCTGCCGGGACAGTCCCGTTTGTGGATTTTGGGAAGGAGGTAGAAGCGGGCTGTCCGGAGTTGTGGGACTATGAGGTTGGAAGCCGTAGAGGGAAGGTTTCCAGAGGAGATGAGGTCGGTGACAGTCCTTTGGACGGTGGCTTGATGTTCGGTGGTGGGGTCATGGTCCAGAGGGAGGTAGTAAGAGTAGTCTGTGAGTTGGCATTGATCTTCTGCAAGGTAGAGGTCGGTACGCCATACAACAACAGCACCACCCTTGTCTGCAGGTTTGATGCCCTTGTCGGGGTTAGACCTGAGAGAATGGAGTGCCTCAAGTTCAGAGGGGGACAGGTTAGAGTGAGTGAGGGGAGCAGAGCAATTGAGACGACCAATGTCTCGCCGACAGTTTTCAATGAAGAGATCAAGAGCGGGTAAGAGGCCAGGGGGAAGGGTCCAGGTCGAGGGAGAATGCTGGAGGCGGATGAATGGGTCTGCTGGTCGGGGGGAGGACTCCTGGTCGAAGAAGTGAGCCCGGAGGCGGAGGCGACGGAAGAAGAGCTCAATGTCATGCCGAGCGCGAAATTCATTGAGGTGGGGGCGGAAGGGGATAAAACTGAGACCTTTGCTGAGTACAGAACGCTCAGCATCAGATAGGGGGAGGTCAGAGGGTATAGTGAATACACGGCAAGGGGTCAGATCAGAAGGGGTGGGGTCAGAGGGGAGTGAAGCGGAAGGAGGATCTGGAGGAGCATTAGTCCCCATCAGCTGCTGGAGTTTGCGTTCCTTAACACCTGAAAGGAAGAAAAAATGTTTTTTGTTAATGCGTCGGATGAGACGTAAGATGAGATGAAACTGCGGAGTAGAACAGCTTTGAGATAAGGTGAGACAGTGCTGCTGGAGAGAGAGGTCCAGTGTGTGCATGTGGCGGCGCATAGCGCTGAGTGTGGATCTCAGGATGCGGCGAGAGTAGCAGTCCGAGGAACGTTGTATTTCTCGGAGATACCTGTGATCCTGGGTGGTTTCAAAGCATGATGGGTGAAACTGCAGTTGGAATCCATGTGGAATAAGTCGGAGCCGGAGACAGTCACTGAGGAAGGAGATGTGGCTGTGAAAACGAGTTTTGGTAGATACCTTATCAAACACCAGGAGGGAAATAGAAAGCAATGAAGGTGAACAATGTAAAAGAGACAAATGAAAATCCTGTCGGAGAGAAGAGCAGAACTTCTTGAAGGTAGGCATTCCTGGAAGAGAAGTGGCAGTGAATTAAACACTAAAATAAAAGCAAAATACTGCGGATGCTGGAAATCTGAAACAAAAACAAGAAATGCTGGAATCACTCAGCAGGTCTGGCAGCATCTGTGGAATGAGAAGCAGAGTTAACGTTTCGGGCAGTGACCCTTCTTCGGAACTGACAAATATTAGAAAAGTCACAGATTATAAACAAGTGAGGTGGGGGTGGGGCAAGAGATAACAAAGGAGAAGATGCCGATTGGACCAGGCCACATAGCTGACCAAAAGGTCACGGAGCAAAGGCAAACAATATGTTAATAGTGTGTAGAAAGACAAAGCATTAGTACAGATTAGGTGTGAATACACTGAATATTGAACAGCAGCAAGTGCAAACCGGAAGAAATGGCACAGTGGTTAGCACTGCAGCCTCACAGCTCCAGCGACCTGGGTTCAATTCTGGGTACTGCCTGTGTGGAGTTTGCAAGTTCTCCCTGTGTCTGCGTGGGTTTTCTCCGGGTGCTCCAGTTTCCTCCCTCAAGCCAAAAGACTTGCAGGTTTGTAGGTAAATTGGCCATTATAAATTGCCACTAGTATATGTAGGTGGTCGAGAAATGTAGGGACAGGTGGGGATGTGGTAGGAATATAGGATTAGTATAAATGGGTGGTTGATGGTCGGCACAGACTCGGTGGGCCGAAGGGCCTGTTTAAGTGCTGTATCTCGAAACTAAACTAAACCTGAAAAAAACAGTGGGTAAGAAAACTGAACAAACTAAGATGAAATGAAATAAATGCAATAAAATATTGTAAAAAATGTAAAACGGAATGTAAAGGAATAAAAATAACTAAAAATAACACTTGTAACATGAAACTCGTTTCTGTTTAGAAAGTTATATTGAGCGATAAATTGTAATGTATAAATAAAACAACAGGATCAAATAAAACTCAAACAGTCATTTATAAATAAAAACTAAATAAGTTGTGTTGAGTTCTTGATCAGTAACGTTATGACATCTCTTTCTCTCTCACTTCTCTTTCTATGCTGGTATCTTCTCTCCTAAAACTCAGAGTAATTGAAATGTTGATCCGATTGTCTTTTGAAAGTTAATATTGAATCTAATCTCAGAAACCTGTCATACAGTGAATTCCAGAACACAACAACTCCCTGGCTATTTGCTACACCCCTCTGCTAGTGTAAACAGTCTCTCCTCATGTCTCAAAAACGAGGGGAAGACTTTGAATGCAATTCATCTCTGCAGGACAGCAGCTGCAGAGGAGCTGGAACATCCTGAATTTGGACAAGCGATGATCATAAATCCCTCTGAATCCCCCAGGAGAGCAGAGCATAGAAACAGTCAGGAAGCAAAGGGAAACAATGACACTTTATTGCAGCAGCAAAAACTCTTTGTCAGAATGGGAAGGTCTTTACCGCTGAGCTTTATATAAACTGGAGGTGAAATTTGGAAGATCTTTCATACAATTGTGATAAATGGCCATTTTCCAGCATTGTAAACCCTTGTAACATTAAAGTGGTAAATGTTAAGAAAGAGTTGTTTTCCAATGAGTACAGGGTATGGCATAAATACAGCAGCATTAAATAAAGTGCAAAATCATTGACAAATGTAACTGTAAATATGGGTCAGAACTGTTGTGTGAAATGTCACCAGTTGTTAAATTTCACTTGTCTGCACCATTAACCTGGCTGTAGTTTCAGTCTTTGTCACACAGTGGAATTGACAATCCGAATAAATACTACCTGTTTGAACTGCAGTTTGCCATTTTGCCAGAATTTCAAGGTAACTGCAGTGAGACATTTTCAGTAATTTCATGAACTTTCTGTAAATTGGAGGTGACTAGTGAAAGACATTTAGTGCAATGAGTGTTTAATGGTCATTATCCAAAGCGGCCCCTCCAGGTTTTAAATTACAGCAGCTTTTCTGCACTGTTAACGATGTTTTTGGGTGAGGGGGAGAGAGAGAGACAGCCAGACAGGCAGGTTTCTGTGTAGAATGGTCCATTTGGGATATGGCTGGAATATCCCTCTCTCCCCCATTCCCTGTTTACACAGGGACTCACCTTGGACTGCCCGATACCTGGGAGGGAGTATCCAGATGGAGGAAGCTGAGAGCTGGTTGGATGAGCTGTATTTTGGGTGGACTGTCTGTTTTGAGTGACAGGTTCTGGGATATCTTGGGACAACACCAGCCTCCATTCTTTCTTTCCATGTGGCTGGTTTGTGAAGGTGAGTTTCTGTGTCTCAGTCTCTGTGTCTCTGTGCCCAGGTGAATTGGAGTGGATTACAGTGTGTGTGTCTGTGTGTAAGAGACAGTCCAGTCTGAATCCCTCTCTCTGTCTCAGTCCTGACCCTTTTCTACAACTCCCATCCCAATGCCAATGTACAGGATCTTTTCCCCATGGACTTGCTGATGGAGGGAAGGCGTTAGAGTCAAACGATGGAGCGCGCACAGTGTGGGATGGTGAGTGTCACATCTTTATGGTCTCTCTCTACCTCAATCGCAGTCTCTCCCCCTCAGTCTCTTTCTCTCTGAGAATTTGTGTTTCTCTCTCTCTTGCTCTTGCTCCCTCTCCCTTTGCCTCTTTCTGACTTTCTGTCTCTCTTTCTCTGCTTTCTCTCTCTCTTTGTCTTTCCCTGCGTTCTCTCTATCTCTCTCTTTGTCTGCTCTCTCTCTCCTACTTTGCCTCTTTCCGACTTTCTCTATCTCTCTTTCTTTCACTTTCTCTGCTTTCTCTCCCTCTCTCTCTTTCTGTGCTTTCTCTCTCTTGCTTTGCCCCTTTCCGACTTTCTCTCTCTCCTTCTTTCACTTTCTCTGTTTTCTCTCTCTTTCTCCCTCTCTCTCCCTTTCTCTGCATTTTTTCCCTTTCTTTGCCGCTTTACAAATTTCTCCCTCTCTTTCTCTTTCTCTGCTTTCTCTCTCTTTCTTTGCCTCTTTCCGACTTTCTCTCTCTTTTTTTCACTTTCTCTGCATTCTCTCCCTCTCTCTCTTTCTCTGCGTTCTCTCTTGATTTGCCCCTTTCCGACTTTCTCTCTCTCTTTCTTTCACTTCCTCTGCTTTCTCTCCCTCTCGCTCTTTCTCTGCTTTCTCTCTCTTGCTTTGGTCCTTTCTGAATTACTCTCTCTCTCTTTCTTTCACTTTGTCTGCTTTCTCTCTCTCTCTCTTTCTCTGCTTTCTCTATCTTTCGTTGCCCCTTTCCGACTTTCTCTCTCTTTCGTTTTCTCTGCTTCCTCTCTCTTTCTCACTCTCTCCCCCTTTCTCTGCTTTCTCTCCCTCTCTCTTTCTCACTCTTTCTTTGCCGCTTTCCAACTTTCTCTCTCTCGCCCTTTCCCTCCTTTCTGTCTCTTTTCTGCCACGTTCCGACTTTCTCTCTCTCTTTCTTTCACTTCCTGTGCTTTCTCACTCTTGACTTGCCCCTTTCCGACTGTCTCTCCCTCTTTCTTTAATTTTCTCTCTCTCTCTCTCTGCGTTTACTCTCTTGCTTTGCCCCTTTCCGACTTTCTCTCTCTCTTTCTTTCACTTTCTCTGCTTTCTCTCCCTCTCTTTCTTTATCTGCTTTCTCTCTCTTGCTTTGGCCCTTTCTGACTTTCTCTCTCTCTTTCTCTGCTTTCTCTCTCTGTTTGTCTTTCCCTGCTTTCTCTCTATCTCTCTATTTCTCGGCTCTCTCTCCTACTTTGCCTCTTTCCGACTTTCTCTATCTCTCTTTCTTTCACTTTCACTGCTTTCTCTCCCTCTCTCTCTTTCTGTGCTTTCTCTCTCTTGCTTTGCCCCTATCCGACTTTCTCTCCTTCTTTCACTTTCTCTGCTTTCTCTCTCTTTCTCTCTCTCTCCCTTCCTCTGCATTCTTTCTCTTTCATTGCCGCTTTCCAACTTTCTCCCTCTCTTTCTCTTTCTCTGCTTTCTCTCTCTTTCTTTGCCTCTTTCCGACTTTCTCTCTCTTTCTTTCACTTTCTCTGCTTTCTCTCCATCTCTCTCTTTCTCAGCTTTCTCTCTTGATTTGCCCCTTTCCGAATTTCTCTCTCTCGTTCTTTCACTTCCTCAGCTTTCTCTCCCTCTCGCTCTTTCTCTGCTTTCTCTCTCTTGCTTTGGCCCTTTCTGACGTTCTCTCTCTCTCTTTCTTTCACTTTCTCTGCTTTCTCTCTCTCTCTCTTTCTCTGCTTTCTCTCTCTTTCGTTGCCCCTTTCCGACTTTCACTCTCTTTTGCTTTCTCTGCTTTCTCTCTCTTTCTCTCTCTCTCCCCCTTTCTCTGCTTTCTCTCCCTCTCTCTTTCTCACTCTTTCTTTGCCGCTTTCCAACTTTCTCTCTCTCGCCCTTTCCCTCCTTTCTGTCTCTTTTCTGCCACGTTCCGACTTTCTCTCTCTCTTTCTTTCACTTCCTCTGCTTTCTCTCCCTCTCTCTCTTTCTCTGCTTTCCCTCTCTTGACTTGCCCCTTTCCGACTTTCTCTCCCTCTTTCTTTAATTTTCTCTCTCTCTCTCTTTCTCTGCGTTTACTCTCTTGCTTTGCCCCTTTCTGACTTTCTCTCTCTTTCTTTCACTTTCTCTGCTTTCTCTCCCTCTCTCTCTTTCTCACTCTTTCTTTGCCGATTTCCAACTTTCTCTCTCTCGCCCTTTCCCTCCTTTCTGTCTCTTTTCTGCCACGTTCCGACTTTCTCTCTCTCTTTCTTTCACTTTCTCTGCTTTCTCTCCCTCTCCTTCCCTCTCTCTCCCTTTCTCTGCTTTCTCTCTCTTTCTTTGCCACTTTCCAACTTTCTCCTCTCTCTCTTTCCCTCCTTTGTCTCTCTTTTCTGCCCCTTTCCGACTCTCTCTCTCCCTTTCTTTCAATTTATCTGCTTTCTCTCCCTCTCTTTCTCTCCCTCTCTCTTTTTCTCTGCTTTCTCTCTCTTTCTCTCTCTCTCTCTTTCTCTGCTTTCTCTCCCTTTCTTTGCCACTTTACAACTTTCTCCCTCTCTATCTCTTTTTCTGCTTTCTCTCTTTCTTTGCCGCTTTCCAACTTTCTCCTCTCTCTCTTTCCCTCCTTTCTCTCTCTTATCTGACCCTTTCCGACTCTCTCTCTCCCTTTCTTTCAATTTCTCTGCGTTCTCTCCCTACCTTTCTCTCCCTCTCTCTTTTTCTCTACTTTCTCTCTCATTCTCTCTCTCTCTCTTTCTCTGCTTTCTCTCCCTTTCTTTGCCACTTTACAACTTTCTCCCTCTCCCTCTCTTTCTCTGCTTTCTCTCTCTTTCTTTGCCTCTTGCCGACTTTATCTCTTTGTTTGTCTCCCCCACCCTCCCATGACAAATATTGCTCTCCCCAAATTTACACCCGCAATTTTTTTCCACTGCAATACTTCCCCCGCTGGAAAATTCCCGCCCTGTAAACAACCACCCACCCCCCCATCTAAATACCCCTCGTCTGCAGTCGCCGATCTGAAATCCAACTACTAACTGACTTACATTCACAATGTAATACCATCCTGTGAACAGACTACCCTCTAATACCACTCCTGTGAACAGACTCCCATCCAATACACTTCCTGTAAACTGACTTCCCTCTAATACCCCTCACGTGAACTGACTCCACTCGAAAACCCCTCCTGTGAATCGACTTCCCTCTAAAACCCGTCCTGAGAACAGACTCCCCTCTAAAACCCCTCCTGTGAACTGACTCCCATCTAATACCCCTCCTGTGAACTGACTCCCATCTAAAAACGCTCCTGTGTCATTGGCAAACTTGCTAACCCAGCCTTCCACTTCCTCACCCAAGTCGTTTATAAAAATCACAAAGAGTAGAGGTCCCAGAACAGATCCCTGTGGAACACCACTGGTCACCGAGCTCCATCCTGAATACTTTCCATCTACTACCACCCTCTGTCTTCTTTGGGCCAGCCAATTTTGTATCCAGACAGCCAACTTTCCCTTGCATCCCATGCCTCCTCATTTTCTGAATGAGCCTACCATGGGGAACCTTATCAAACGTCTTGCTAAAATCCATATACACCACATCGACTGCTCTTCCTTCATCAATGTGTTTTGTCTCATCTTCAAAGAATTCAATAAGGCTTGTGAGGCATGACCTGCCCCTCACAAAGCCATGCTGACTGTCTCTAATCAAACCATGCTTTACCAAATAATCATAAATCCTGTCTCTCAGAATCCTCTCCAATAATTTGCCCAATACCAACGTAAGACTGACTGGTCTATAATTCCCAGGGTTATCCCTATTCCCTTTCTTGATCATGGGAACAACATTTGCCACACTCCAATCATCCGGTACAACTCCAGTGGATTGTGAGGACGCAAAGGTCATCGCCAAAGGCGCAGCAATCTCTTCCCTCGCTTCCCCTAATATCCTTGGGTATATCCCGTCTGGCCCAGGGGACTTATCTGTCCTCATATCATCCAAAATTTCCAGCACATCCTCCCTCTTAACCTCAACCTGTTTCAGCATATTAGCCTGTTCCACGCTGTCCTCACAAACGACCAGGTCCCTCTCACTAGTGAATACTGAAGCAAAGTATTCATTTCGGACCTCCCCTTCCTCCTCCGACTCCAGGCACAAGTTCCCTCCACTATCCCTGATCGGCCCTACCCTCATTCTGTCCATCCTCTTGTTCCTCACATAAGTGTAGAACGCCTTGGGATTTTCCTTAATCCTACCCGCCAAGAATTTTTCATGGCCCCGTCTAGCTCTCCTAAGTCCATTCTTCAGTTCCTTCCTGGCTACCTTGTAACCCTCTAGAGCCCTGTCTGATCCTTGCTTCCTCAACCTTAAGTAAGCTTCCTTCTTCCTCTTGACTAGCTGTTCCACATCTCATGTGATCCAAGGTTACTTCACCCTACCATCCCTTCCTTGCCTCATCGGGACCAACCTATCAGCAGTCACAGCAAGTACTCCCTGAACAACCTCCACTTTTCTGTCTTGCATTTCCCTGAGAACATCTGTTCCCAGTTTATGTTCCCCAGTTCCTGCCTAATAGCATTGTAATTCCCCCTTCCCCAATTAAATATTTTCCAACCCCGTCTGCTCCTGTCCCTCTCCATGATTATAGTAAAGGTCAGGGAGTTGTGATCACTATCACCGAAATGCTCTCCCACCGATAGATCTGCCACCTGGCCTGGTTCGTTGTCAAGCACCAAGTCCAACATAGCCTCCCCTCTAGTCTGCCTATCTACATATTGAGTCAGGAAACTTTCCTGGACACACCTGACAAAAACTGCTCCATCCAAACTATTTGCACTAAGGAGGTTCCAATCAATATTAGGGAAGTTGAAGTCACCCATGACAACAACCCTGTTACTTCTGCACCTTTCCAATACCTGCCTCCCAATCTGTTCCTCCGTGTCTCTGTTGCTATTGGGGGGTCTGTAGAAAACTCCCAACAAAGTGACTGCTCCTTTCCTGTTTCTGACTTCCACCCATAATGACTGAGCAGACAAACCCTCCTCGACGACCTCCCTTTCTGCAGCTGTGATACTATCCCTGATTGGCAATGCCACTCCCCCACCTCTTTTACCTCCCTCCCTATTCCTTTTGAAACATCTAAACCCCGGAACATCCGACATCCATTCCTGCCCCTGTGATATCCACGTCTCCGTAATGGCCAAAGCATCGTAGCTCCAAGTATTGATCCATGCTCCAACTTCACCACCCTTATTTCTGACAATTCTTGCGTTAAAATAGACACACTTCAACCCATCATACTGGCTGCAACTTTGTCGTGTCAATTGTCTAACCTTCCTCACAGACTCTCTGCACTCTGTATCTGCCTGATCAACAGCTACCCCATCCACTGATCCGTATCCCCGGTTCCCATCCCCCTGTCAAACTGGTTTAAACCCTCTGGAAGAGCTCTAACAAACCTCCCGCCCAGGATATTTGTGCCCCTCCAGTTCAGATGTAATCCGTCCTTTTTGTACAGGTCCCACCTTCCCAAGAAGGTATCCCAATGATCCACGTATCTGAATCCCTCCCTCCTACACCAGCTCTGTAGCCAAGTGTTCAGCTGCACTGGCTCCCTGTTTCTAGCCTCACTAGCACGTGGCACCGGTAACAAACCTGAGATTACTACTCTGCTCGTCTACTCTTGTGAAGGTACTTCCCTCTAATACCCTCCTGTGAACAGACCCCCATCTAAATACCCCTCCTGTGAACAGACTCCACTCTAATAACCGTCCTGTGAACTGACACCCATCTACTACCCCTCCTGTGAACAGACACCCCTCTAAAATCCCTCCTGTGAAAAGACACCCATCTACTACCCCTCCTGTGAACAGACTCCCATCTGATACCGCTCCGGTGAATAGACATCCCTCTAACACCCCTCATGTGAACAGACTTCCCTTTAAATCACCTCCTGTGATCGTGCTCCCCTCTAATACTACTCTTGTGAACAGACTCCACTCTAATACCCCTGCTATGAACAGACTCCCCTCTAATACCCCTCTTGTGAACAGACACCCATCTAAAAACACCCTCCTGTGAGCTGACTCCACTTTAATACCCCTCCTGTGCATTGACTCCCATCTAATGTCCCTCCAGTGAACAGATTCCCATCTAATACCCCTCCTGTGAACAGACTCCACTCTAATACCCCTCCTGTGAACAGACTCCACTCTAATACACCTCTTGTGAACAGACTGCCATCTAAAACCCCTCCTGTGAATTTACTCCCATCTAATAACCCTTCTGTGAACAGACTCCACTCTAATACTTCTCCTGTGCACAGACTTCCATCTAATACCCCTCCTGTGAACAGACTCCACTCTAATAACCCTTCTATCAACAGACTCCACTCTAATAACCCTCCTGTGAACTGACTCCACTCTAATACCCTTCCTGTGAGCAGACTCCACTCTAAAACCCCTCCTGTGAAAAGACTCCCATCAAAAACCCCTCTTGATAGAGGGGTACAAGATGATGAGAGGCATAGATAGATTGGACAGCCAGAGACTTCTTCCTAGGGTGGAAAGTACTATCACCAGGGGGCATAATTTTAAGCTGATTGGAGTAAGGTTTTGGGGAGATGTCAGAGGTAGGTTCTTTACACAGAGAGTGGTGGGTGCGTGGAATGCGCTGTCAGCGGTAATGGTAGAAGCAGATACATTAGGGGCATTTAAGCGATTCTTGGATAGCTACATGGATGACAGTAGAATGAAGGGTAGGTAGTTAGTTTCATCTTAGAGTAGGTTAAAGTTTCGGCACAACATCGTGGGCCGAAGGGCCTGCACTGTGCTGTACTGTTCTATGTTCGATGTTCTATGTTCTATGTTTTAATACCCCTCCTGTGAACGGAACCCCATCTAAATACCCCATCTGTGAACAGACTCCCCTCGAATACCGCTCCTGTGAACAGACTCCCCTCTAATACCCCTCCTGTGAATAGACTCCCCTCTAATACAGCTCTTGTGAGCAGACTCCCCTATAATACCCCTGCTGTGACCAGACTCCCCTCTAATATCCCTCCTGTGAACAGACACCCATCAAAAAACACCCTCCTGTGTACTGACTCCAGTTCAATACCCCTCCTGTGCACAGAGTCCCATCTAATACCCCTCCTGAGAACAGACTCCCCTCTAATACCCCTCCTGTGAACAGACTCCCCTCTAATACCTCCTCCTGTGAACAGAGACCCATCTACTACCCCACCTGTGAACAGAAACCCATCTAAAAACCCTCCTTGGAACAGACTTCCCTCTAATACCACTCCTGTGAACAGACTCCTATCTCATGCCCATCCTGGGAACTGACTCCCCTCTAATACCGCTCTTGTGAACAGACTCCCCTCTAAAACCCCTGCTGTGACCAGACTCCCCTCTAATACCCCTCCTGTGAACAGACACCCATCAATAAACACCCTCCTGTGAACTGACTGCACCTCAATACCCCTCCTGTGCACAGAGTCCCATATAATACCCCTCCTGTGAACAGACTCCACTCTAATACCCCTCTTGTGTACAGACTCTCATCTAAAACCCCTCCTGTGAACTGACTCCCATCTAATACCCCTTCTGTGAACAGAGACCCATCTAATACCACACCTGTGAACAGACTCCCCTCTAATACCCCTCCTGTGAACAGACTCCCCTCTAATCCCCCTCCTGTGAACAGAGACCCATCTAATACCCCACCTGTGAACAGACTCCCATCTACTAACCCTCATGTGAACAGAACCCCATCTAAAAAACCCTCCTTTGAACAGACTTCCCTCTAATATCCCTCCTGTGAGCAGACTCCTATCTCATGCCCATCCTGGGAACTGGCTCCCTTCTAATACCCCTCCTGCGAACACAACCCCATCTAATACCACTCCGTTGAGCAGACTACCAGCTATTACCGCTCCTGTGAACAGACTCCCATCTTATATCCCTCCTTTGAACAGACTTCCCTCCAATAACCCTCCTGTGAACAGAATCCCATCGAATACACATCCTGTGAACAGACTCCGATTTAATACCCCTCTTGGGAACAGACTCCCCTCTAATACCCCTCCTGTGAACAGACACACATCTAATACCCCTCCTGCGAACAGACAACCATCTAATACCCCTCTTGTGAACAGACTCCACTCTAATAACCCTTCTATGAACAGACTCCACTCTAATACCCCTCCTGTGAACTGACTCCACTCTAATAACCCTCCTGTGAGCAGACTCCACTCTAGTATCCCTCCTGTGAACAGACTCCCATCAAAAACCCCTCTTGATAGAGGGCGACAAGATGATGAGAGGCATAGATACAATGGAGAGCCAGAGACTTCTTCCCAGGGTGGAAAGGGCTATCACCAGGGGGCATAATTTTAAGCTGATTGGAGGAAGGTTTTGGGGAGATGTCAGAGGTAGGTTCTTTACACAGAGAGTGGTGGGTGCGTGGAATGCGCTGTCAGCGGTAGTAGTCGAAGCAGATACATTAGGGGCATTTAAGCGACTCTTGGAGAGGTACATGGATGACAGTAGAACGAAGGATAGGTAGTTAGTTTGATCTTTGAGTAGGTTAAAGGTTTGGCACAACATCGTGGGCCGAATGGCCTGTACTTTTCTGTGCTGTTCTATATTCTATGTTCTATGTTCTATGTTTTAATACCCCTCCTGTGAACAGACCCCCATCTAAATACCCCAACTGTGAACAGACCCCCCTCTAATACCGCTCCTGTGAATGGACTCCCATCTACTACCCCTCCTGTGAACAAACTCCTCTCTTGAAACCTCTGCTGTGAAAATACTCGCATCTAATACCCCTCCTGTGAATAGATTTTCCTCTAATACCCCTCCTGTGAACAGACTCCCCTCTAATACCACTCCTGTGAACAGACTCCCCTCTAATAACCCTCCTGTGAACAGAGACGCATCTAATACCCCTCCTGTGAATTGACTCCCATCTACTGCCGCTACTGTGAGCAGACTCCCATCTAATACCCCTCCTGTGAACATACACACATCTAAAAACCCTTCCTTTGAACAGACTTCCCTGTAATATCCCTCCTGTGAAAAGACACCTATCTAATACCCATGTTGTGAACAGACTCCCATCTAAGACCCATCCTGGGAACTGACTCCCCTCTAATACCCCGCCTGCGAACACAACCCCATCTAATACACCTCCTGTGAACAGACTCCCATCTAAAACCCCTCCTGTGAACAGACACCCATCTAATACCCCTTCTGTTAACAGACTCCCATCTAATACCCCTCCTTAGAGCAGACTCCCATCTAATACCCTCCTGTGAACAGACTCCCATCTTATACCCCTCCTTTGAACAGACTCCCCTCTGATACCCGTCCTGTGAATAGACACCCATCAAATACCCCTCCTGTGAACAGACAACCTCTAAAATCCCTCCTGTGAAAAAAATCCCATCTACTACCCCTCCTGTGAACAGACTCCCATGTCATACCCCTTCTGTGGATAGACATCCCTCTAATAACCCTCCTGTGAACAGACTTCCCTTCAAAACCCCTCCTGTGATCGTACTCCCCTCTAACACCACTCTTGTGAACAGACTCCCCTCTAATATCCTTCCTGTCAACAGACAACCATCTAATACCCCTCTTGTGAACAGAGTCCCATCTAAAACCCCTCCTGTGAACTAACTCCACTTTAATACGCCTCCTGTGCACAGATTCCCGTATAATACCCCTCCTGTGAACAGACTCCACGCTCATTCCACACTTGTAAACAGACTGCCATCTAAAACCCCACCTGTGAACTGACTCCCATCTAATACCCCTTCTGTGAACAGACTCCACTCTAATAACCCTTCTATGAACAGACTCCACTCCAATAACCCTCCTGTAAGCAGACTCCACTCTAGTATCCCTCCTGTGAACAGACTCCCATCAAAAACCCATCTTGATAGAGGGGTACAAGATGATGAGAGGCATAGATAGAGTGGATAGCCAGAGACTTCTTCCCAGGGTGGAAAGGGCTATCACCAGTGGGCATAATTTTAAGCTGATTGGAGGAAGGTTTCGGGGAGATGTCAGAGGCAGGTTCTTTACACAGAGTGGTGGGTGCATGGAATGCGCTGTCAGCGGTAGTAGTAGAAGCAGATACATTAGGGGCATTTAAGCGACTCTTGGATAGGTACATGGATGATAGTAGAATCAAGGGTAGGTAGTTAGTTTGATCTTTGAGTAGGTTAAAGGTTCGGCACAACATCGTGGGCCGAATGGCCTTTACTGTGCTGTATTGTTCTATATTCTATGTTCTATGTTCTATGCTCTATGTTTTAATACCCCTCCTGTGAACAGACACCCCATCTAAATACCCCATCTGTGAACAGACACTCCTCTAATACCCCTCCTGTGAACAGAATCCCATCTACTACCCCTCCTGTGAACAGACTCCCCTCTAAATCCTCTCCTGTCAAAATACTCGCATCTAATACCCCTCCTTTGAATAGACCTTCCACTAATACCCCTCCTGTGAACAGACTTCCCTCTAAAACACCTCCTGTGAGCAGACTCCCCTCGAATACCACTCTTCTGAACAGAGACGCATCTAATACCCCTCCTGTGAACAGAGACCCATCTAATACCCCTCCTGTGAACAGACACCCTTATAATACCCCTCCTGTGAACAGACAGCCGTCTAATACCCCTCTTGTGAATAGAGTCCCATCTAATACCACTCTTGTGAACAGAGTCCCATCTAAAACCCCTCCTGCGAACTGACTCCACTTTAATACCCCTCCTGTGCACAGGTTCCCATCTAATACCCCTCCTGTGAACAGACTCCACTCTAATACCCCACTTGTAAACAGACTCCCATCTAAAACCCCTCCTGTGAACTGACTCCCATCTAATACCCCTTCTGTGAACAGACTCCACTCTAATACTCCTCCTGTGCACAGATTCCCATCTAATACCCCTCCTGTGAACAGACTCCATCTTATACCCCTCCTTTGAACAGACTCCGATCTAATACCCCTCCTGGGAACAGACACCCCTCTAATACCCGGCCTGTGAACAGACTCCCATCTACTACCCTCCTGTGAACAGATTCTTCTCTAAAATCCCCCCTGTGAAAAAACTCCCATCTACGACCCCTCCTGTGAACAGACTCCCATCTCATACCCCTTCTGTGAATAGCCACCCATCAAATACCCCTCCTGTGAACAGACAACCGTCTAATACCCCTCTTGTGAACAGAGTGCCATCTAAAACCCCACCTGTGAACTGACTCCACTCTAATACCCCTTCTGTGAACAGACTCCACTCTAATAACCCTTCTATGAACAGACTCCACTCAAATAACTCTCCTGTGAGCAGACTCCACTCTAGTATCCCTCCTGTGAACAGACTCCCATCAAAAACCCATCTTGATTGAGGGTTACAAGATGATGAGAGGCATAGATAGAGTGGATAGCCAGAGACTTCTTCCCAGCGTGGAAAGGGCTATCACCAGAGGGCATAATTTTAAGCTGATTGGAGGAAGGTTTCGGGGAGATGTCAGAGGCAGGTTCTTGACACAGAAAGTGGTGGGTGCGTGGAATGCGCTGTCAGCGGTAGTAGGAGAAGCAGATACATTAGGGGCATTTAAGCGACTCTTGGATAGGTACATGGATGATAGTAGAATCAAGGGTAGGTAGTTAGTTTGATCTTTGAGTAGGTTAAAGGTTCGGCACAACATCGTGGGCCGAATGGCCTTTACTGTGCTGTATTGTTCTATATTCTATGTTCTATGTTCTATGCTCTATGTTTTAATACCCCTCCTGTGAACAGACACCCCATCTAAATACCCCATCTGTGAACAGACACTCCTCTAATACCCCTCCTGTGAACAGACTCCCATCTACTACCCCTCCTGTGAACAGCCTCCCCTCTAAATCCTCTCCTGTCAAAATACTCGCATCCAATACCCCTCCTTTGAATAGACCTTCCACTAATACCCCTCCTGTGAACAGACTTCCCTCTAAAACACCTCCTGTGAACAGACTCCCCTCTAATACCACTCTTCTGAACAGAGACGCATCTAATACCCCTCCTGTGAACAGAGACCCATCTAATACCCCTCCTGTGAACAGACACCCTTATAATACCCCTCCTGTGAACAGACAGCCGTCTAATACCCCTCTTGTGAACAGAGTCCCATCTAATACCCCTCTTGTGAACAGAGTCCCTTCTAAAACCCCTCCTGCGAACTGACTCCACTTTAATACCCCTCCTGTGAACAGATTCCCATCTAATACCCCTCCTGTGAACAGACTCCACTCTAATACCCCACTTGTAAACAGACTCCCATCTAAAGCCCCTCCTGTGAACTGACTCCCATCCAATACCCCTTCTGTGAACAGACTCCACTCTAATACTCCTCCTGTTCACAGATTCCCATCTAATAGCCCTCATGTGAACAGACTCCACTCTAATAACCCTTCTATGAACAAACTCCACTCTAATACCCCTCCTGTGAACAGACACCACTCTAATACCCCACCTGTGAGCAGACTCCACTCTAGTCTCCCTCCTGTGAACAGACTCCCATCAAAAACCCCTCTTGATAGAGGGCGACAAGATGATGAGAGGCATAGATACAGTGGATAGCCAGAGACTTCTTCCCAGGGTGGAAAGGGCTATCACCAGGGGGCATAATTTTAAGCTGATTGGAGGAAGGTTTTGGGAGATGTCAGAGGTAGGTTCTTTACACAGAGAGTGGTGGGTGCATGGAATGCGCTGTCAGCGGTAGTAGTAGAAGCAGATACATTAGGGGCATTTAAGCGACTCTTGGATAGGTACATGGATGACAGTAGAACGAAGGGCAGGTAGTTAGTTTGATCTTTGAGTAGGTTAAAGGTTCGGCACAACATCGTGGGCCGAATGGCCTGTACTCTGCTGTGCTGTTCCATATTCTATGTTCTATGTTCTATGTTTTAATGCACCTTCTGTGAACAGACCCCCATCTAAATACCCCATCTGTGAACAGACTCAGCTCGAATACAGCTCCTGTGAACAGACTTCCAACTAATACCCCTCCTATGAACAGACTCCCATCTACTAGCCCTCCTGTGAACAAACTCCCCTCTGAAACCTCTCCTGTTAAAATACTCGCAGCTAATACCCCTCCTGTGAATAGATTTTCCTCTAATACCCCTCCTGTGAACAGAATCCCCTCTAATACCACTCCTGTGAACAGACTCCCCTCTAATAACCCTCATGCGAACATAACCCCATCTAAAACCCCTCCTGTGAATTGACTCCCATCTACTACACCTCCTGTGAACAGACACCCATCTAATACCCCTTCTGTCAACAGACTCCCATCTAATACCCCTCCTTAGAGCAGACTCCCATCTAATACCCCTCCTGTGAACAGACTCCGTCTTATACCCCTCCTTTGAACAGACTCCCCTCTGATACCCGTCCAGTGAACAGACTCCCATCTAATACCCATCCTGTGAACAGACTCCGATCTAATACCCCTCCTGGGAACAGACTCCCATCTACTACCCTCCTGTGAACAGACTCCCCTCTAAAATCCCTCCTGTGAAAAAACTCCCATCTGCGACCCATCCTGTGAACAGACTCCCATCTCATACCCCTTCTGTGAATAGCCACCCATCAAATACCCCTCCTGTGAACAGACAACCGTCTAATACCCCTCTTGTGAACAGAGTGCCATCTAAAACCCCTCCTGTGAACTGACTGCACTTTAATACCCCTCCTGTGCACAGATTCCCATCTAATAACCCTCCTGTGAACAGACTCCACTCTAATTCCCCACTTGTAAACAGGCTCCCAACTAAGACCCCTCCTTTGATCTGCCTCCCATCTGTTACCCCTTCTGTGATCAGACTCCACTCTAATACTCCTCCTCTGCACAGATTCCCATCTAATACCCCTCCTGTGAACAGACCCCACTCTAATAACCCTCCTGTGAACTGACTCCACTCTTATACCCCTCCTGTGAGCTGACTCCACTCTCGTAAACACTCCTGTGACCAGACTCCCATCAAAAACCCCTCTTTATAGAGGACGACAAGATGATGAGAGGTATAGATAGAGTGGATAGCCAGAGACTTCTTCCCAGGGTGGAAAGGGCTATCACCAGGGGGCATAATTTTAAGCTGATTGGAGGAAGGTTTCGGGGAGATTTCAGAGGTAGGTTCTTCTCACCGAGAGTGGTGGGTGCATGGAATGCGCTGTCAGCGGTGGTAGTAGAAGCAGGTACATTAGGGGCATTTCAGCGACTCTTGGATAGGTACATGGATGATAGTAGAATCAAGGGTAGGTAGTTAGTTTGATCTTTGAGTAGGTTAAAGGTTCGGCACAACATCATGGGCCAAATGGCCTGTACTGTGTTGTACTGTTCTATATTCTATGTTCTATGTTCTATGTTTTAATACCCCATCTGTGAACAGACTCTCCTCTAATACCCCACATATGAACAGTTTCCCATCTACTACCCCTCCTGTGAACAGTCTCCCCTGTAAAATATCTCCTGTGGAAATACTCACATCTAATACCCCTCCTGTGAATAGACTTTCCTCTCATATCCCTCCTGTGAACATACTTCCCTCTAAAACTCCTCCTGTGAACAGACACCCCTCCAATAACTCTTTTCTGAACAGACTCCCCTCTAATAACGCTCCTGTGAACAGAGACCCATCTGATACCCCTCCTGTGAACAGACTCCCATCTACAACCCGTCCTGTGAACAGACTCCCATCTAATACTTTTCCCGTGAACAGACTCCCATCTAAAAACCCCTCCTGTGAACAGACTTCCCTGTAATACCCCTCCTGTGAACAGAATCCCATCTAATAACCCTCCTGTAAACAGACTCGCCTCTAATAATCCTCCTTTGAACAGAGACCCATCTAATACCCCTGCTGTGTACAGACTCCCATCTACTACCCCTCCTGTGAACAGACTCCCATCTAATACCCGTCCTGTGAACCGACCGCCATCTAAAAACCCCTCCTTTTAACAGACTTCCCTCGAATACCCCTCCTGTGAACAGACTCCCCACTAAAACCCCTCCTTTGAAAAGACTCCCATCTACTACCCCTCCTGTGAACAGACTCCCCTCTAATGCCCCTCCTGTGAACAGACTCCCATCTAATACCCCTCCTTTGAACAGACTCCCCTCTAATACCACTCCAGTGAACAGGTCCCCATCTAAAACCCCTCCTTTGAACAGACTTCCCTCTAATACCCCTCCTGTGAACAGAGACGCATCTAATACCCATCCTGCGAACACAGCCCCATCTATTACCCTTCCTGTGAACAGACTCCCCTCTAATACCGCTCCTGTGAACAGACTCCCCTCTAATAACCCTCCTGTGAACAGAGACCCATCTAATACCCCACCTGTGAGCAGACTCCCATCTACTACCCCTCCTGTGAACAGATTCTCATCTAAAACCCCTCCTGTGAACAGACACCCATCTAAACCCCCCCCCTTTAAACAGACTTACCTCGAATAGCCCTCATGTGAACAGACTCCCATCTAATGCCCCTCCTGTGAGCAAACTCCGATCTAACACCCCTCCTGTGAACAGACTCCCATCTAATACCCCTCCTTTGAACAGACTCCCCTCTAATACCCCTCCAGTGAACAGGTCCCCATCTAAAACCCCTCCTTTGAACAGACTTCCCTCGAATACCCCTCCTGTGAACAGAGACGCATCTAATACCCATCCTGCGAACACAGCCCCTTCCCTCTATTACCCTTCCTGTGAACAGACTCCCCTCTAATACCGCTCCTGTGAACAGACCCCCCTCTAATAACCCTCCTTTGAACAGAGACCCATCTAATACCCCACCTGTGAGCAGACTCCCATCTACTACCCCTCCTGTGAACAGATTCTCATCCAAAACCCCTCCTGTGAACAGACGCCCATCTAAACCCCCCCCCTTTAAACAGACTTACCTCGAATAGCCCTCATGTGAACAGACTCCCATCTAATACCCCTCCTGTGAGCAAACTCCGATCTAACACCCCTCCTATGAACAGACTCCCATCTAATATCACTCCTGCGAACATACCCCCATCGAATACCCCTCCTGTGAACAGACCCACAGTACTTTGCCCCACACCCTCAACGTGAACAGTCCCACATCTAAGCCCCCCATGAACAGACTGGAGAATCCTCCCCCACCACGCCCATCCCTCCACCCACCAATTTTTAACATGACAAATTTCGTCTGTGAATATCACCCACTAATTCTCCCCCGTGCCGCCAATGTAAACACTAACCCATACTGAATATCCGCCTTGTCCTGTAAACCACCCCCCCTACTAGATTCCACTCCGTATCATCTCCTCTGTGAACAGCACCCTCTGTGTAACTCCCATCCCAGTTAACACCCCCCTGTGTAAGTTCAACCTCCATCACGTTCCTCGGTGTGGCTCCATCTCTGAGACAGTCTTTCATTCACTTTCATTCCATTTGGGATAAGCTACTGGAATTCTACCAAATGGCTCCCAGACCCCGGCACCTTTGACTCATGCCCGGTCAACAGCAGGGCCGGGCATAGAGCAAGGACCTTCAGAGGCTGACTGGCATTCTGAGCCTTCAATGCACAGAAAGATCCCAGCACCAGACACATCCCTCTCTGCAAAAAGACGTTTTAACTGTTCTCCTCATCGGCTTCAGGGAATCAAACAGAGGGAGACTAACACACACACTGACTGGCGCAGGACGGGAGGAGGCCATTCAGCTTTTTGAGCCTGCCCCACCAATGTTAGATCATGGCTGATCTGTTCATTCCCCCATTGAGACACAAGGAGACAGGCAGAGACAGCCGGGGACCAGATACACAGAGAGTCAAAGAAACACTGGGCTCGACTTTGACTGGGTGAGTGTTAATTGCACAATCCAGCATGGAGAGTGGGGCAGGGATTTGGAGGTGTAGAGAGAGAGAATGCAGAAGCGATGTAGATATTGAGAAAGATCCCAGACAAAGAGAGAGACGCAGTAACTGAAAGATGTGGGGTGGCAGAGGTACAAAGTAAGATGCAGATTCAGAATTGAAAGGGGCGTACCAGGGCGGGGTGAAATGCAGAGATAACCTTGCAGGAATGGAGAAGCAGTGATGGAAAGATTCAGGCATTTGGAAGTGAGTGAGAGAAGAAATGGACTGAGAGAGAGAGAGAGACAGATAAAGATGCAGAGAGTCACAGAAAGAGAATGAAAATAGAAACTTGTGAGACTCGAGAGAGGGCTCGAGATAAAAAGGATGTTGAGAAATAGAAAGATAGGGATTTAAAGATGTGAAGAAACAGGGCGAGGAACAAGGAGGAAGGTGCAGGGAACGAGAAGCAGCCAGAGATGGAGAGAGGGAAATCTAGGGGATTACATTGACTGTTGTGGAGCTTCGCAAACTATTTGCTTCGCAGCCCCCTCCCTTGTGGTAAAAAAATCCACAGACCCTGGAAAACACAAAATCAGAATACTGTGAATGCTGGAAATCAGAAATAAAAATACTGAGCATTTCCAGCCCTTTGTTTTTATATCCGTTCCGAAAACACAGTCTTCTTTTCTGCATCTGGAAATGAATTTGACAATGACACATATATATTTATTATTACTTTCCTCTCTGGTTAAAGCTCTTGTCTGAGAATTCCATGTGCCAGTAAAATTCTCCCTCTGCATCATCACAGCTGCAGCTTCCGAAAAGATTCTCCTTGGGAATAAAAGAAATAAAATTGATTCAAGCAAAGCAAAGCATTTCTGAACATAAATAACACACAGCAAGAGCCCAGGGCCCTTTCTCTCACTCACTGACATAAAACAATCTCTCAGTGACTCCCCGTCTTACAAACACATCCCCCGACACAGAGCCAGAGACTGGGAAGTGATTAGAATGTGAGACATGGTTTTAGGAGCTGTGTACCTGCCCATTGCCCTGTTAATCCAGGTACCAGAGCCAGCTCTGAGCAGAGACATGACAAGGAGCTGCTTCCTGATGATCTGCAATCTTTTCACTCCAAAGCCCACTGTGTACAGCATTGCTGCAGTTTACAGACGGACATTTGCAGCAATCAGCTCCAGTCTGTTCCCAGACACTGTGAAATTCTCTCTTGAAACTGAGATCAATGTGCCAATACTTAATCACTGACCCAGCATGTAATTTAGGTGGCGTTGCATTGTCAATTTATACCCCCCCCCGAAATTTATACCCGCCCACTGCAATTTATATCCCCCCCTGCAATTTGTATCCTCCCGAAATTTATATCCCCCCCCCCGCAATTTCCGACCCCGCGCAAGTTATACCCCCCGTACTTAATATGTCCCGCAATGTATAACCCCTGCAATTTATTACCCCGCAATTTATTCCCCCGCCGCAATTTATAGCCCCCCGCAATTTATAGTCCCGCCGCAATTTATAGACCACCCAGCAATTTATATCCCCCCCGCAATTTATATCCTCCCCCCCGCAATTTATACCTCGGCGCAATTCCCCCCACGATTTGCCCACCCCCGCAATTTATTTCCCCAGCAATTTATTTCCACCCCAACCTATTCCCCCCTGCAAAATTTCCCACCCCCACAATTTTTATCCACCACGCAAATCTTTACCCCTGCAATATGTTCCCCCTGGAAAACATGCCCCCCTTGTACAGACCCCCACCCAATCTCAATAATCCTCGCCTGCAGACCCCTATCTGATATCTCCTGTTAACTGACCCCCATCTAATTATCCCCTTCCTACTGTTGCAAGACAGCTCATCTAAGTACCCCCACCCCCCCAGTAACATGCTCCCATCTAAATACCCCCTGGGAGCAAACTATCATCTAAATACACCCACAGGAACAGACCCCCATCAAAATACTCCCACCCGGAACAGACCCCCATCTAAATACCCCCAGGAACAGACTCCCATCCAAATACCACCCCATTAACTGACCCCAATCTAATTCTCCCCCCTGCCCACCGCTGTAAACACTCTCCCCTTTCTAAATACCTTCCCTGTCCTGTAAAAGCCCCCCTCTACTAATTCCCACCCTGTATCATCTCCCCCGTGAACAGCCTCCCGTCGCCCACGCCCCCACCCCCCCCCCCCACCCCGTGTAATTCCCACCTCCATCACCTTCCTGGGTTTGACTCCATCTCCCGACAACCTTTCATTCACTTCAATTCCTGGTCTGGATAAGCCACTGGAATTCCATCAACTGGTTCCCAGACCCCTGGCACCTTTAACTCCTGTCTGGCCAAACACAGGGCCTGGCATAGAGCAAGGAGCGCCAGAGGCTAACTGGCATTCTGAGCCTTTAATGCACAGGATGATCCCAGCCCCAGACATATCCCTCTCTGCAGAAAGGTGTTTCACCTGTTCTCCCCATCGGCTTCAGGAAATCAAACAGAGGGAGACACACACAAATACACACACCGAATGACACAAGGACGGGAAGAGGCCATTCAGCCCTTTGAGCCTGTCACACCCATGTTTGATCATGGCTAATCTGTCCCTTCCCCCATTGAGAATCAAGGAGACAGGCATAGACAGTCGGGGAGCAGATACACAGAGAGGCTAAGGAACATTGGGCTGGAATTGAACTTGGTGCCAATGGTGAAAACCAAGGTGTAGGGAAGGAGGGTGGTTGTGAATCGGCTGTCCGTTCAGCATCTCTCCCCTGTTTTTACCTCAATGGGAGCAAAACTGGCGAGATGCGGAATGCAGGATCCCGGTTCACAATCACCCTGTACAACACCAAGGCAGCGCGTTCAAATTCAGCCCCAGACAGAGGGACAGAGACACAGAAAACAGATCCCGGGATTAGGACAGAACAGTGAGAGAGAGAAATAAATGGAAGGGGAGATGGAGACGGACATGTAGGGAGTCTGACACCAGTGAGAGAGAAACTGAGAACAGAGGGTAGAAATACCGACAAGGGCAGAGAGAGAGAGAGGGAAATGGAGACATACAGAGAGAGTGAGCTGGAGGTGTAGAGAGAATGCAGCAGCGATGTAGATATTGAGAAAGAGAGAGAAATGGAGACATACAGAGAGAGAGAGAGAGCTGGAGGTGCAGAGAGAGAATGCAGCAGCGATGTCGATACTGAGAAAGATCCCAGCCAAAGAGAGAGACGCAGAGACAGATAGTTGTGGAGTGACAGAGATACAAAGGAAGATGTGTTTACAGAATAGAGAGGTGTGTCCCGGGACAGGGGGGAGGGAAATGCAGAGATAATCTTGTTGGAAAGGAGGAGCAGAGATGGAAAGATTCAGGGATTTGGAAGTGAGTGAGAGAAGAAATGGACAGAGAGAGAGACAGATAAAGATGCAGAGAGTTGCAGAAAGAGAATGAAAATGAAAACACGTGAGACTCTCGAGAGAGGCAGAGCTAGAAAGGATGTTGAGAGATATAGAGATGGGGATTTTAAAATGTGAAGAAACAGAGCTAGGAACAAGAAGGAAGGGGCAGGGAACAAGTTGCAGCAAGAGATGGAAAGAGGGAAATCTGCGGGATTCATTGACTGTTCTGGAGCAGCACTTCCCAAACTATTTCCTTCAGAGCGCCCTCCAGCCCCCTCCCTTGTAAAAAAAAATCTACAGACCCCCGGAAACACAAAAATCAAAATACTGCGGATGCTGGAAATCTGAAATAAAAACTGTGTTGGAAATACTGAGCTTTTCCAGCACTTTGTTTTTCTATCAGCCTCAAAAGCACACACCGTTTTCTTTTCTGTATCTAGAAATGAATTTGAACATGACACATAAATATTTATTATTACTTTCCTCTCTGGTTAAAGCTCTTGTCTGAGAATTCCGCGTGCCAAACGATTCTCTCTCTGCATCATCACAGCTGCAGCTTCCGAAAAGATTCTCCTTGGGAATAAGAGAAATAAAATTGATTCCAACAAATATAAGCATTTTTGAACATAAATAAAACACAACAAGAGCCCCGGGCTCTTTCTCTCACTCACTGGCATTAAGCAATCTCTCAGTGACACCCCATCTTACAAACACATCCCCCGACACAGAGCCAGAGAATTGATTGGAATGTGAGACATGGTTTTATGAGCTGAGTACCTGCCCATTGTCCTGTTAATCGAGGTAACAGAGCCAGCTCTGAGCAGAGACATGACAAGGAGCTGCTTCCTGATTATCTGCAAACTTTTCACTCCAAAGCCCACTGTGTACAGCATTGCTGCAGTTTACAGACAGACATTTGCAACAATCAGCTCCAGTCTGTTCCCAGGCACTGTGAAATTCTCTCTTTAAACTGAGATGAATGTGCCAGCACTTAATCACCGCCCTGGCATTTAACTTAACGAAAAATCAAGACACCCTCACGGGTGGGAGATGTGGTTGGGCGGACGGGGAGCTTCTCTGCAAGGGCTGGGAGCTGGGGAGTGACTTAAAACTGCAGACCCCCCCCCCTCCTCCCCCCAGAGCCTGTGTGTCTGCTTCTGTGGTTACCCTGTCATTTCCAGCTCTCTCTCTCTCTCTCTTTCTTTCCCTCAATTTCTCTGTGTCTCTCTACACCTGTTCCTGCCTCATTTCAAAAATACACAAACACTGGTGACCCCCATCCCCTCTCTCTTAAAAGGATAGAGAAAGAAATCCACATTCAGATCGCTGAAAATCTGAATTCAAATAGCCCCCAGGTGTTATATTTCACTGTCAAATTCAGCACACTGCCTAAACCACCAGCATTATTCGGGAATGATAACAAGCCTTTACAAACCTTCGCATTTCAACCATTTAATTTCTGATTCACAGATGCTTTTGACAATGATTCTTTTTTAAAAAAGTGGTGGACACTTTAGCAATGTTGGAAATGCTGTAGGCCATTTGAGCACAGCAGGAACCCACAAGCAGCAGTGTGATAACAGCCGGCTACCCCTCCTCACCCCCTCTCATTCCCTCCATGTTTCCCTCACTCTCCTGCATCTCTCTTCCTCCTGTTACTCTCATTCAGAGAGACAGAGACAGAGGAATCCACTCTCAGAACCTCAGTCGCAATTCAAATGGCTGCTGCGCATTTCATTCCACCATCAAATTCACGGCCCTGCCCAAAATACCAGCATTATTCGGAATTATACCGGCTTCAAGCTCAGGACTTTAATTCCAGGCCTTCAGGAGAGCTTTACACACAATGAATTCACTTCTAAAATGTAGGCACTGTTACAAAGCCGGGAATTCTACAGGCCAGCTGCGCACAGCAGGATCCCACAGGCAGCAATATGATATTATACAGATAATCTGTTTATTGATGTTAGTTGAGGGATCCCAGAGAGAGGAGCATTCCTATAGTGTGAAAATCTTGTCATTCTCCTATTCCACCCACCCCACCCTGAGAGGGAGAAATAATTCAATTTTCTTTCTATCACTGTCTGGTGCAGTGTGCGTGTGAGATTCCCTTTCTGTCTGTCACTCTCTGCTTGTGTGTGAGTGAGGGATTAGTTCTGAATCTGTCACTCTTTAACACTGTGTGTGACTGTGAGATTAACTCTCCGTCTGAAAATTCCTGATACTCTGTGCGAGAGAGACGGAAACATTCTGTTTCTGAAAGCCTCTGCTGCAGGATGTGAGTGTGGGATTCATTGTGTATTTGTCCATTTCTGGTGTTGTGTGTATGGAATTTATTCTGTCTCCCTTTGCCTCTGATATTGTAAGTTTGGGATTACATCTATACCTGATACAATATGTGGGAGTGTTTCTTTTCTTTTGTTGTTATTGTTTCTCACAATCTTTAGAGACTGATTCGATCCTTCCTGTCTTTGACACTTGCAGGCGGAAAGGTTTCACACGAATAAAAGGCTATCTTTTCGACGTAAACCCATTTTATTGCTGCACTGTTGGCGCTCTCTCACCCGATCTCGAACATGTTCTCTACTTGTTCGACGAAATCTTGAAATCAGCATGAATTTTGCCTTGAATCAATGCTGTCCACAATCTTCCTTCTCAGCGACGAGGCAGCTGCCAACTGACTCACAGATGGAGGATGAGGAAATAGAATGGCAGGAGATTTCTCCAGGTTGTCCTTGAACAAGTAGAGCTTTCATTGGCTCTGTTCTTGTCTAGTGACCCAGTGACCCTTTGTGCCAAGATAGTCCCTCTGGCCCAAATTCCAACTGTCCCATCACGTTTTTGCATCGACTTAATCCAAAGATGGTGAGGGGGGACAGTAACTGCAGTGAGACAGGGACACCAGCAGATGGTGCTGCTGAGCCATTGCTGATGGGAGATTCTGTGTTACTGAGAGTTTGAAAGATTTTACAAGTTTGAGGAATTTACTTTCTGTAAACTTGAGATGCTGAATAAAATAATTTCAATACAGTTTTTGTTAAATGGCAATTTTACTACTGTGCAAACACTTGTAACATTAAAATGGTTCCTGTTCGGAAAAGTATTTTCAGTGATTAAAGGTAATGTATAAATAAAACAACAGCATCAAATTAAACTCAATCATTTACAAATAACAACTCTCTATATAATTTGTGTTGAATTCTTCATCACTAAGGTTATGAAATCTCTCTCTCGCTCTCACTTCTCTATGCTGGTATCTTCTCTGCTTATAATTCAGAGTAATTGAAGTTTTGATCCGATTTTCTTTTGAAAGTTAATATTGAATCTGCTTTCAGAAACCTGTCAGACAGTGAATTCCAGACCAGAACAACTCCCTGCCTATTTGGTTCTCCCGTCTGCTAGTGTAAGCAGTCTCTCCTCATATCTCCAAACTGAGGGAAAGATTTTGAATGCAATATAATTAATTTCTCCAGGACAGCAGCTGCAGAGGAGCTGGAACCTCCTGAATGTGGACAAACAATGAACAAAAATCCCTCTGAAACCCCCAGGAGAGCAGAGGAAAAAAACAGGCTGGGCGGCACAGTGGCGCAGTGGTTAGCACCGCAGCCTCACAACTTCAGCGACTCGGGTTCAATTCTGGGTACTGCCAGTGTGGAGTTTGCAAGTTCTCCCTGTGTCTGCGTAGGTTTTCTCCGGGTGCTCTGGTTTCCTCCCACAGCCTAAAGACTTGCAGGTTGGCAGGTAAATTGGCCATTCTAGATTGTTCCCAGTATAGGTAGGTGGTAGGGAAATATAAGAACAGGTGGGGATGTGGTAGGAATATGGGATTAGTGTAGGATTAGTATAAATGGGTGGTTGATGATTGGCACAGACTCAGTGGGCTGAAGGGCCAGTTTCAGTGCTGTATCTCTAAATGGAAACAATAGACACTTTATTGTAGCAGTAAAAACTCTTTGTCAGAATGTCGAGGTCTTTATTGCTGAACTGGAGGTGAAAAGTCTTTGATACCATTTGTGATAGATGGCCATTTCCCAGCTTTGTAAACCCTTGTAACATTAAACTGGTGAATGTTAAGAAGGTTTTTTTTCGATTTATTACAGGCTAATACATAAATACAACAGCATCAAATACAGTGCAAAGACTCATTGACAAATATAACTGTAAATATGGGTAAGAATTTTGTTGTGTGAAATGTCACCAGTTGTTAAAGTTCTCTTCGCTGCACCATTAACCTGGCTCTAGTTTCAATCTTTCTCACACAGTGGAATTGAAAAACCGAATAAAAACTGCCTGTTTATACTACAGTCAAACCGGCCACTCCAGCAAAAACTCTTTGCCACAATTTCAAGGTAATTGCAGTGCGTCATTTTCTGAACTTTCTGTTAACTGGAGGTGAATAGGGAAAGACATTTAATACAACTAGTGTTAAATGGCCATTATCCAAACCGGTCCATTCAGGTTTTAAATTACAGCAGCTTTTCTGCTCTGTTAATGAGGATTTTGGGGAGGGAGAGAGAGAGAGAGACAGACAGACAGACAGGTTTCCGTGTAGAATAGTCCATTTGGGATATGGCTGGAATATCCCTCTCTCCCCCATTCCCTGTTTACACAGGGACTCACCTTGGACTGTCCCATACCTGGGAGGGAGTATCCTGATGGAGGAAGGTGAGAGCTGGTTGGATGAGCTGTATTTTGGGTGGACTCTCTGTTTTGAGTGACAGGTTCTGGGATATATTGAGACAACATCAGCCTCCATTCTTTCTTTCCATGCAGCTGGTTTGTGAAGTTGAGTTTCTGTGTCTCAGTCTCTGTGTCTCTGTGCCCAGGTGAATTGCAAGCTGATTAGAGTGTGTGAGTGTGTGAGAGACTGTCCAGTCAGAATCCCCCGCTCTCGCTGTCCCAGACCTGACGCTTTGCTCCAAATCCAATCCAAATGCCCCTCTCCAGCATCTTTTCCCCAGGGATGAGCTGATGGAGGGAAGGTGTTAGAGTCCAACGATAGAACGCAGATGGTGTTGGATGGTGAGTATCATATCTTTATTGTCCCTCTCATCCGTTCTCCCTCCTTCTGACGCTGTCGCTTCCACTCAGTCTCTCTCACTCAATCTCTCTCACTCAATCTCTCTCACACTGAATCTCTCTCTCTCACTGAATCTCTCTCCCACTCAATCTCTCTCTCTCACTCAATCTCTCGCTCACTCAATCTCTCTCGCAGTGAATCTCTCTCGCACTGAAGCTCTCTTGCACTGAATCTCTCTCTCTCACTGAACGTCTCTCTCAATTAATCTCTCTCAATCAATCTCTCTCGCACTGAATCTCTCTCGCACTGAATCTCTCTCTCACTGAATCTCTCTCGCACTGATTCTCTCTCTCACTGAATCTCTCTCGCACTGAATCTCTCTTTCACTGAATCTCTCTCGCACTGAATCTCTCTTTCACTGAATCTCTCTCGCACTGATTCTCTTCTCTCACTGTATCTTTTTAGCAAGGAACCTCTCTCTCACTCAATCTCTCTCTCTCACTCAATCTCTCTCGCTCTGCATCTCTCTGTCACTGAATCTCTCTCGCTGATTCGCGCTCTCACTCAATCTTTCTCGCTGAATCTCTCTCTCTCACTCAATCTCTCTCTCACTCAATCTCTCCCTCACTCAATCTCTCTCGCACTGAATGTCTCTCACTGAATCTCTCTCGCACTGAAACTCTCGCCCACTTAATCTCTATCTCGCAATGATTCTCTCTCTCGCACTGTATCTCTCTCTCACTGAATCTCTCTCTCACTCAATCTCTCTCTCACTCAATCTCTCTCTCTCTCACTCAATCTCTCTCGCTCTGAATCTCTCTCTCACTGAATCTTTCTGTCACTGAATCTCCCTCGCACTGAATCGCTCTTGCACTGAATCTCTCTCTCTGAATCTCTCTGTCTCACTGAATCTCTCTCTCACTCAGTCTCTCTCTGACTGAATACATCTCTCACTCAATCGCTCTCTCACTCAGTCTCTCTGTCACGGCATCTCTCTCGCAAACTCAATATCTGTCTCACGGAATCTCTCTCGCACTGAATCTCTCTCACTGAATCTGTCTCGCACTGAAACTCTCGCCCACTGAATCTCTATCTCGCATTGATTCTCTCTCTCGCACTGGATCTCTCTCTCACTGAATCTCTCTCTCACTCAATCTCTCTCTCACTCAATCTCTCTGTCACAGAATCTCTCTCGCAAACTCAATCTCTCTCTCACTGAATCTCTCTCGCACTGAATCTCTCTCACTGAGTCTCTCACCCACTGAATCTCTCTCTCGCAATGATTCTCTCTCTCGCACTGAGTCTCTCTCTCACTGAGTCTCTTTCTCACTGAATCTCTCCCTCACAGAATCTCTCTCTCGCAATGATTCTCTCTCTCGCACTGAATGTCTCTCTCAGTGAATCTCTCTCGCACTGAATCTCTGTCTCACTGAATCTCTCTCTCTCACTGAATCTCTATCGCACTCAATCTCTTTCTTACTCAATCTCTCTCACTGAACCTCTCTCTCTCACTGACTCTCTCTCTCACTGAATCTCTCTCTGACTGAAGCTCTCTCTCACTGAAACTCTCTCGCACTGAATCTCTCTCGCACTGATTCTCTCCCGCTGAATCTGTCTCGCACTGAATCTCTCTCTCACTGAATCTCTCTCTGACTGAAGCTCTCTCTCACTGAAACTCTCTCGCACTGAATCTCTCTCGCACTGATTCTCTCTCGCTGAATCTGTCTCGCACTGAATCTCTCTCTCACTGAATCTCTCTCGCACTGAATCTCGTTATCTGCGCCCTGGTCATCCACACTCTCTTCCAGCCTCATGATCATTGCTCCTCTGTGGGTGCAACTGTGCACTCTGCTCATATACACTCTCTTCCAGCCACATGATCCTTTTCCCTCTCTGGGTGCTGCAGCCGACTCCCCGGGGACTGCAGCTCTCTTCATCTCTGATCTTTCTCCACAATGGAAGGCCTCAAAACTGGAGTGGATGAGACCTATTGTAAGTTGCTGCAATCGTTTCTCAATGCCTCCATTCTTATTACTCAACATAAGTTGCAAGTCTGAGTGGATACTCAACACTAATACCTCCGATGTGCTGGCCAAGTTTGCTCAGCCTCCAGTTAGTCCATACGGCGGTTCGGTATCTCTCACCCTCCCTACACTGAAACGATGCTTCTTGCATCCAAAACTGACCTTCCACTGAGCTTCCCCCTTCTTACAGATGACCAGACTCTGAAATTCCGTTGGCATCGCGTGACTTCCACTAAATTGTGAATAGCTTGGAACATTGCCTCGCATTTCCTGTTCAATAGGCTCAGTTACGAAAACTGTCGGCGAGACATTGGTCGTCTCAATTTCTCTGCCCCCCCTCACTCACTCTAACCTGTCCCCCTCTGAGCTTGAGGCACTCCGTTCTCTCAGGTCTAACCCCGACATGGTCATCAAACCTGCAGACAAGGGTGGTGCTGTTGTTGTATGGCGTACCGACCTCTACCTTGCAGAAGCTCAACGCCAACTCACAGACACTTCTTCCTACCTCCCTCTGGACCATGACCCCACCACCGAACATCAAGCCACCGTCCAAAGGACTGTCACTGACCTCATCTCCTCTGGAGATCTTCCCTCTCCAGCTTCCAACCTCATAGTCCCGCAACCCCGGACAGCACGCTTCTACCTCCTTCCCAAAATCCACAAACGGGACTGTCCCGTCGGACCCATTGTGTCAGCCTGCTCCTGCCCCACTGAACTTATTTCTTCCTATCTAGACTCTATCTTTTCTCCGCTGGTCCAGTCTCTTCCCACCTACATCCGTGACTCTTCTGACGCCCTACGTCATTTTGACAATTTCCAGTTTCCTGGTCCCAACCGCCTCCTCTTCACTATGGAAATCCAATCGCTCTACACCTCCATCCCCCACCAGGATGGTTTGAGGGCTCTCCGCTTCTTCCTGGAACAGAGGCCCAACCAGTCCCCATCCACCAACACCCTCCTCCACCTGGCTGAACTTGTTCTCACATTGAACAACTTCTCCTTCAACTCCATGCATTTCCTTCAAGTAAAAGGTGTTGCTATGGGTACCCGCATGGGTCCTAGTTATGCCTGTCTTTTTGTGGGATATGTCGAGCATTCTTTGTTCCAGTCCTACTCAGGCCCCCTCCCCCAACTCTTTTTCCGGGACAGTGATGAATGTATCGGTGCCGTTTCCTGCTCCCGCCCCGAACTAGAAAACTTTATCAACTTTGCTTCCAATTTCCACCCTTCTCTCACCTTTACATGGTCCATCTCTGACACTTCCCTTTCCTTCCTCGACTTCTCTGTCTCCATCTCTGGGGATAGGTTGTCTACTAATATCCATTATAAGCCCACTGACCTCCACAGCTACCTCGACTACACTTCTTCACACCCTACCTCCTGTAAGGACTCCATTCCATTCTCCCAGTTTCTCCGTCTCCGACGCATCTGCTCTGATGATGCTACCTTCCATGACGGTGCTTCTGATATGACCTCCTTTTTCCTCAACCGAGGATTTCCCCCCACTGTGGTTGACAGGGCCCTCAACCGTGTCCGACCCATTCCCCGCACCTCTACCCTCACCCCTTCCCCTCCCTCCCAGAACCGTGACAGGGTTCCCCTTGTCCTCACTTTTCATCCCACCAGCCTCCATATCCAAAGGATCATCCTCCGCCATTTTCGCCACCTCCAGCGTGATGCCACTACCAGTCGCATCTTCCCCTCCCTTCCCCTGTCAGCATTCCGAAGGGATCGTTCCCTCCGCGACACCCTGGTCCACTCCTCCATTACCCCCACCACCTCGTCCCCGTCCCAGGGCACCTTCCCTTGCAATCGCAGGAGGTGTAATACCTGCCCATTTACCTCCTCTCTACTCACTATCCCAGGCCCCAAATACTCCTTTCAGGTGAAGCAGCGATTTACTTGTACTTCTTTCAATGTAGTATACTGTATTCGCTGCTCACAGTGTGGTCTCCTCTACATTGGGGAGACCAAGCGCAGACTGGGTGACCGCTTTGCGGAACATCTCTGCTCAGTCTGCAAGCAGGACCCTGAGCTTCCGGTTGCTTGCCATTTCAACACTCCCCCCTGCTCTCATGCTCACATCTCTGTCCTGGGATTGCTGCAGTGTTCCAGTGAACATCAACGCACGCTCGAGGAACAACATTTCATCTACCGATTAGGCACACTACAGCCTGCCGGACTGAACATTGATTTTAATAATTTCAGATCATGACAGCCCCCCACTTTACTTTCATTTTTAGTCATTTTTAGTTATTTTTTCTTCCTTTTTTTTTACATTCCTTTTTACATTTTTTACAATCTTTTTTTGCATTTATTTCAATTCATCTTAGTTTGTTCAGTTTGCTTACCCACTGTTTTTTTCAGGTTGTTTTCCTTCAGGTTTGCACTTGCTGCTGTTCAATATTCAGTATATTCACACCTAATCTGTACTAATGCTTTGCCTTTCAACACACCAGTAACATATTGTTTGCCTTTGCTCCGTGACCTTTTGGTCAGCTATGTGGCCTGGTACAATCTGCACCTTCTCCTTTGTTTTCTCTTGCCCAACCCCCACCTCACTTGTTTATAATCTGTGACTTTTCTAATATTTGTCAGTTCCGAAGAAGGGTCACTGACCCGAAACGTTAACTCTGCTTCTCTTTCCACAGATGCTGCCAGACCTGCTGAGTGAATCCAGCATTTCTTGTTTTTGTTTCAGGTACGAGCCCGCCTTCTTAAAGTGCGGCCTCGGCCCATCAGCTCGGGCGACTCTGGCAATATCACCCAGCAGCATAAAAACGTTGGGATTCCTTCACACCGCTATCCACTTGCATTTTGCCCTCCGTTTTGAAGTCACATGTATCCCTTGAATCACCCATCCAACATGCACACAAATTTCACATGTCACATTTCACCGCCCAGCCAACAGTGTCAGATATTACACCAGTCACAGGTTGGGTGACACGGATCAGAAAACATAATAATTGAATATTTAATTCCATTGAAGTACTGGGTGCAATCAGGATGATTTTGTAGGAATCCAAATTATTTCTCCATTTTTAAAAACTAAAATCACTCAGAAAATCTCCATGTCTTCAGCAGCATCATTTTGCAGCGACTAAGTTCTGATATATTTAGTTGTTGATTTTAGATAGCAGACAGCAAGATGATTTTTTTAAAAAAATATGATAGTAGCGAATAAAAATGTACCCACCCTGAATACTGGAGGAGTTCCCTTCAGGATTTTCTGATCCAGGATCCAAGGCACCCAAACTGTGACTGGTGTAATATTCAATCTGATTGAGGGACTGAATGGAATCAGCAACTGTTAAACACAAACATGGATGGTTATTGGAGAGATTAAAAGGGAAGTTCGAACAAATAACTATAATACCTTCATCAGAGAAACATCGACAAATAGACAATAGGAGCAGGAGCAGGACATTCGGCCCTGTTCCGTCATTCATTGTGATTATGGCTGATGATCCAACTCAGTAACCTTTTCCCACCTTTACCCCATATCCTTTGATACCTTTCGCTAGATCTAACTCCTTCTTGAAAACATACAATGCTTTGGCCTTAACTGCTTTCTGTGTTAGCGAATTCCATAGGCTCATCACTCTCTGGGTGAAGAAATTTTTCCTCCTCTCATTCCTGAAAATTTTACCTCGTATCCTTCGACTATGACCACTGGTTCTGGACTCCCCCATCATCGGGAACATCCTTCCTGCATCTACCCTGGCAAGTCCTGTTAGAATTTTATAGTTTTGTATGAGATCTCCCCTCACTCTTCTGAACTCCAGCGAACATAATCCGAACCGACTCAATGTCTCCTCAGACGTCAGTCCCGCCATCGCAGGAATCAGTCTGTTAAACTTTCGCTGCACTCCCTCGAAAGCAAAAACATCTTTCCTCAGATTAAGAGACCAAAACTGCACACAATATTAAGGTGAGGTCTCAGTATACTTGCATCATGACATCCTTGCTCCTGTACTCGAATCCTCTCACGATGAAGGGCAACACACCATTTGTCTTTTTACCGCCTGTTTCACCTGCTTACTTACTTTCAGCGACTTGTGTATGAGAACGCCCAGGTCTCGTTGCATATTCCCCTCTGTCAGTTTATAGCAGTTCAGTTAATAATCTGCCTTCCCGCTTTTGCTCCCAAAGTGGATAACCTCACATTTATCCACATTATACTGCATCTGCCATGCATTTGCCCACGCACTCAATTTTTCCAAATCATCCTGAAGCCTCTCTGCATCCTCCTCACAATTTAGCCTCCCACCAGGTTTTGTATCATCTGCAAATTCGAAGGTCTTACGTTTTGTTCCCTCATCTAAATAATGAATATATATTGTGAATTGCTGGGATCCAAGAACCGATACCTGTGGTACCCCGCTTGCCACTGTCTGCTATTTGGAAAAAGATCCGTTTATCCCTAGTCTTTACTTCCTGTCTGCCAACCAATGTTCTATCCATCGCAATACACGACTCCCAATTCCATGCACTTTAATTTTACATGCTAATCTCTTATGTGGGACTTTGTCAAAAGCCTTCTGAAAGTCCAAATAAACCACATCCAATGGCTCTCCCTCATCAACTCTACTAGTTACATCCTCGAAGAATTTGAGTAGATTTGTCAAGCATGATTTCCCTTTCGTAAATCCATGCTGACTCTATCCGATCACACCACTGTTCTCCAAGTACTCTGCTATAAAATCTTTGATAATGGACTCGAGAATTTTCCCCACTCACGACCTCAGGCTGACTGGTTTATAAGTCCCCCTTTTCTGTCTAACTCTCTTTTTAAATAGTGGGGTTACATTAGCTACACTCCAATCTGTAAGAACTATTCCAGAGTCCATATAATCTTGGAAGATGAGCACCAATGCATCCATTATTTCTAGGGCCACTTCCTTAAGTACTCTGGGATGCAGAGTATCAGGCCCTGGGGATTTATCGGCCTTCACTCCCATCAGTTTCCCAACACCATTTCTCTACTAATACTGATTTCATTCAGTTGCTCCCTCTCACTAAACCCTGTGTTCCCCAACATTTATAGAACATAGAACATTACAGCACAGTACAGGCCCTTCGGCCCTCGATGTTGCGCCGAGCTGTGAAACCATCTGACCTACACTATTCCATTTTCATCCATATGTCTATCCAATGACCACTTAAATGCCCTTAAAGTAGGCGAGTCTACTACTGTTTCAGGCAGGGCGTTCCACGCCCCTACTACTCTCTGAGTAAAGAAACTACCTCTGACATCTGTCCTATATCTATCACCCCTCAACTTAAAGCTATGTCCCCTCGTGTTTGCCATCACCATCCGAGGAAAAAGACTGTCACTACCCACCCTATCTAACCCTCTGTTTATCTTATATGTCTCTATTAAGTCACTCCTCCTCCTCCTTCTCTCTAACGAAAACAACCTCTCAAGTCCCTCAGTCTTTCCTCGTAAGACCTTCCCTCCATACCAGGCAACATCCTAGTAAATCTCCTCTGCACCCTTTCCAAAGCTTTCACATCCTTCCTATAATGCGGTGACCAGAACTGCACGCAATACTCCAGGTGCGGCTGCACCAGAGCCCTGTGCAGCTGCAGCATGACCTCGTGGCTCCGTAACTCGAACCCCCTACTAATAAAAGCTAACACGCCATATGCCTCCTTAACAGCCCTATTAACCAGGGTGGCAACTTTCAGGGATTTATGTACCTGGACACCAAGATCTCTCTGCTCATCTACACTACCAAGAATCTTCCCATTAGCCCAGTAGCTGCATTCCTGTTCCTCCTTCCAAAGTGAATCACCTCACACTTTTCCGCATTAAACTCCATTTGCCATCTCTCAGCCCAGCTCTGCAGCCTATCTATGTTCCTCTGTAACCTGCAACATCCTTCGTCACTATCCACAACTCCACCGACCTTCGTGTCATCCGCAAATTTACTAACCCACCCTTCTACACACTCATCCAGGTCATTTATAAAAATGACAAACAGCAGTTTCTCCAAAGCAGATCCTTGCGGAACACCACTAGTAACCAAACTCCAGGATGAACATTTGCCATCAACCACCACCCTCTGTCTTCTTTCAGCTAGCCAATCTCTGATCCAAAGCACTAAATCACCTTGAATCCCATACTTCCATATTTTCTGCAATAGCCTACCGTGGGGAACCTTATCAAACGCCTTACTGAAATCCATATACACCACATCCGAGGCTTTACCCACATCCACCTGTTTGGTCACCTTCTCGAAAAACTCGATAAGGTTTGTGAGGCACGACCTACCCTTCACAAAACCGTGCTGACTATCGCCAGTGAACTTTTTCTTTTCAAGATGATTATAAATCCTATCTCTTATAATCTTTCCCAACATTTTGCCCACAACCGAAGTAAGGCTCACAGGTCTATAATTGCCAGGGCTGTCTCTTGAACAAGGGGACAACATTTGCTATCCGCCAGTCTTCGGGCACTATTCCTGTCGATTTCCGGTGTGATGTTTTGTGACCTCCTTTGTGAAGACAGAACCGAAGTATGCATTTAGTTGGTCGGCAATTACATTATTCCCCATACTAAACTCCCCTGTTTCTGACTGGAAGTGGCCTACATTTGTTTTCACCAATATTTTTCTCTTTGCATATCTATAGAAGCTTTTACAGTTCTTATGTTCCCCACAAGCTTACTCTCGTACTGTATTTTCCCCTTCTTTATCAATCCCTTGGTCCTTGCTTACTGAATTCTAAACTGTTCCCAATCCTCAGGTCCGTACTTTTTTTTCTGGCAAATTTGTATGCCTCTTCCTTGGATCTAATGCTATCTCCAATTTTCCTTGTAAGCCATGGTTTGGCTACCTTTCCCATCTTAATTTAGCTCCAGGCAGGATGAAACAATTTTTGGTGCTCATCTGGTGACAATGTCCTGGAACTTTTTATCTGACCCGATTGTGGAGCATCAACCATCACAGGGACTGCAGTGGTTCAAGAGAAACTAATCATGGACCCTAAATGTTGTCTCACCCAGAGAGCAGGCAATACAATACTCAGTACAGCTGGTGAGTTAGATTTCAGACATCAGAGCAGAGGCAATAGTGTAAAACATAGTCAGTTAGCACAGTTTCTTTATCCAGAATCCGTCCACCCTGTCCCCGTCACTTTCCCTTTCAGAACCTCAAACGGCCGGTGGTGACTCCAAAACTTTACTCCACCCGGGATAATGGGGCAGAAAAGAGTGAAAGGAGGTTAATTTCGGAATTTTTTTTTCTCCTGGGTGTGCTTTGTTTTAAACCAAGCAATATATCTCAATGGTTAAATCACTCCCCAAATATAGCGCAAAATAAAACGTTATCGATTCGGTAGTGTTGTTGCCCTAGTATCGTGAAGTAGAATTGGTAGGTTAATGATAAAATTCAGCATACAAAGTGTTAGAATAAGTTTTTTGGTGGAAACCACCGATTTCAGGTAAGGAGGTCCTGATGGGAACATGTTTCTGATCCAGAAATCCAGTCACCTAGAGAAATAAAATGTCAAAGCGACTGTCTCCACTGAGGTCAGTGACTGTTTATGATCTAGCTTAAAGGGAATAAAATGAATTGGTAGTGACTCAGACTGCAATGTCAGCAGATAGAGAATATGCTATAAAGGATGCGACGATAAATGAAAAATTGAAGATACTTTCAGTCGATTTATGACATTCAGTTGCTGTTTGAGGGAATATAAAATTAACAAATAACACGAACAGCCGATGTGTTTATTATTTGGGAGTTCAGCTATCTGGCAGTCAGTGTGCAGATGGAAGGGAAAATGAAACAACGACTTTGATTGCTATTCACAAACAAACAGAAAGCACGTTCTTAAAGCAGTCGCGGCCAGTGAAAATCTTCCCAAACCCATTGCTCGCCTTCCTCTCCACACAGAAATAGACATACGCGCACTGTGATTGGACTCCTTCACATGGGGATAGTGAGTGGATTTATGACAGATTTCAGTCAGTAAATAGACCATTAAAATGGGGTAATTAAGTGAAAGTGACATTTGTGCAGCGAAAATTCGGTACGAAATATAAAACACAGACCAGAACGCCAGATCTGAGAGGAATCCTTGCCAGGTACAATTATCCAAATATCTGTAGAAACAGCTTGGTATAAACCAGCTGGTGAACCTTTGCCATGAATGACAGAACCTGTCGGATGGAGGATGGAGAGATTAACGTTTTGTTCCGACCCTCGAGCGTTGAACAGTAAATTATCTGCAAACACATTCAAATCACAATGATGGTGACAGCAAAGAGACAAAGCCAGGTATTGTGAATGCAGAGTAGTTTTGTTGTGTATACTTTTGTATATGTCTATGTGTCTATTTTTTCTGCATACTGATATGTTCATCTGCAGCAGTCTGGGGGCAAGAAGAAATGAGCGGGTATCGGGAGAAACAAATTCCAACTGATTACTGGATTCTGGGCCCACAAGTGGAATTCAGCTAAAGAGAAGCTGGATGAAGTTGACTGATTCTGTGACAGCATCAGTTGGAAATATGAGCGAGGAGCTTATTGTTCTTTGGTATGTTCCCTCACTGTGAGAAAAGATTCGTGTACATAGTGTAAGATGTAGGTTCAGGAGTCACAGTTTACCCAAAATAGGTGGTCGAGAACTCATAAGTAATTTTAAAATATTAAGCTTATGAGGAATCAACATTTTAGACTCGATGCATAATCTAAATTGACACAGGAAGTATACGACCTATGGCAGATAATTTTACTGTCACTCTTTGAAGCTGGAAGAGCGGGCTTCTTCCTCCCTCTCTCTCTCTCTCTCTCTCTCTCTGTGTTTTCACCTCTTCCAGTTAGCCGAGATGCCAGGAAGCTCTCGATCTTGCCCGCGATGGGGCATGCTGTCTCTGCTCCTCCGAGCATCCATCGATGTACCTTATTTTGGGGAGCTGGTCGTTCACCTATGTCAATCATTTATTCGAAACCCTGTAATTCAGCACTGAGTTGGATGGGTGAAATTCGAGCGGAATCTTTATTTTGGAATATAGAAACAGGTTGGACAGCTCGAGAATGAATGGCTATACCTATAATGTGAATGTCTGGAATTATAACCAATGGATGAAGTAAGATAACATTTTAAATGTCGCATTTTACTACTTCCGAAGCACATTGAATAGAGCAAATCAGCAAAAACGATTATGATTTATTTCTAATGAGGCCACTTGGCATTCCTTGGAAAGTTGCAGTTAACTAGAGTCTTGCAACGATATGGCACAATATCAGGGATCTTGTGTTCATTCTGCGGTAAGGTATGAAGCTCACCTCTTCTGATTGACTTTTCCTGTATAACCTCCATCAGTGAGTTCAACTCACAGATTAACAGGACTCCGAAGCAGACCGCAACTCGGATGAAAGTCGTTTTATATCTCAGTTCTTAATGAAAACAGAAAGGTTTATCACAGACACAGTCCGCCTTGCATGATGAAATATTTGCAATAAGTATTTAATAATTATATACACTGCTTCAGAGCAATGAGTCAAGCTGAACATTTCCCAGTATGTGTGTTGTGCATTGCAACAGAGCAACGTGTGACCCAGTCTAAATTACAGAGATTTTGGCCCCATGTTTCTGTTGAGTGCAGGACAGTTCAGGTACAGCCAGAAACTGGGGTTAATGGAACTCCAACCAGACGCTTGGAAATATGCGGTGAGGAAAAAATGTTCCAGTCAGTCAGTGGGAATGTGCTCATATTATCTTCCGAAAATGGCAACGATACTAAATAAACTAATACAAACCTTAACGCTAGCTGGAATACTAATAATGGTAAGTACCTGCAGATGTGGACGGGAAAGCAATTGGAGGCACATCGAACCTTGTGGAATATATTGTACAAAAAATTCAGGAAGATGAAATGTCAGCACTTTACATTAAAATGATAAATATTGTTCTTAACTTCCCGAACGAGTCAATTTAACAAAACAAAGAACCATAACCCACTCTCCAAACCCTGCCACCCTCACCGGAACAAATCACACTGGCAACTTCCTTGTGATCACAGTCGGATTGACCCGACGATGAGGAAGGACAGTCGTCCAGAGAAGATTCACTTCCGGTGCACTTCACCTCATCCAGACAGATAACACCGCCACCCTGGGAAAAAGTAGCTCCTCCTGGGGCGAGTAGAGCGTGGCCACAACCCAGCTCTCTGCAGACAGCATTGGCATCGGCCATATCCCAGGAGTCATCACACACCGTGCCCCCGCTGTTATTGCACAATATCTCCACTCTCCCAGCGCAGTTGTTGTTACCTCCAAACCGGCACAACCATTGTTCTGCATCTGTCAAAGAGAATCAATGATTATTGTTGATGTAGTACAAGACAGGAGTAGATGTCAGATAGTTCCTGACAGCACTGTGGGTGTACCTACCCCATCTGAACTGCAGCCGTTCAGGAAGGCAGCTCACCACCACCTTCGCAAGCGCAATTAGGGATGGGAAATAAATGCTGGCCTCGCCAGCAACGTCCACATGCCATGAATGAATAAAAAAAATTGTTGATACAATAAAGAGGAGGTTTTACCTGGTGAAAGCGCACATTTACAAACATATTCTCGAATGTGGTCCTTTGATCTGTGGGTCTGCTCCATAGTTACTTTTGCTTCTGTTGAGAAGAGAAACATGCTGACTGCATCAATTTCTGAAATTACACTCGCACATTGAGAGATCTGTTGTGTTACCTGCACAAACAACACTAGTACCTTCCTGTGTGTACATTTGTTTTTATCCCACGGGTCTGATTGGCACTGCCAAAGGAACGATTCGTGTGAAGTACACTCAATCTTATTGAGCCAAATGGGTCCAGATCCTTCTCCAAATGACTGAGCGTAATAATCGATAGAACTGAGGGGACCGCAGTCTAACTGTTTACAGATCACTTCTGCATCAGGTCCATCAAGTGTATCTGAGCACACTGTTCCCCATGTGCCATTGTCGAACACTTCCCCTCTCCCCTCACAGCGATGCTTCCCATTCACCAGCCGCAGCTCTTTGTGTTCTGTCAATGAAAGAAGAGATTTCCAGATGGTTATATGGATAATTCGTGTGTCCATACTGCACAGATCAACACATGCTGATTCCCGGGAATTATTTAAGAAAGGCAAGAGAAAAAACATCGACAGCCCGTGATGTAATAATGAATAATCACACGGATTTCACAACAGAAGAACATGCAACGTCATTGAATTCTTTGAAGAAGGTACTGAAAAATAACAGGGATAATGCAGTCGATGAAATATGCATGTTTTTTTAACAAAGGCCTCAGACAAGGTACCATATAGGAGAATCCTGACTGAGGTCGCGCATGTGGAGTCAAGGGATCAGTGAAACAATGGTAGCAAACCAGCTACAAAATAGAATGTCAGGGTTAAAGGTGGTTGCCCAGAATGGCGGAAGGTGGAAGTGGTGTTCCACAGGGATTGGTGCTGGGGTCACTGCTGCTCCATATTTACACAAAAGATTTGTACCTAGACGTGGGATACATAATTTCAAAATTTAAGGTGACAGCAATTTGGGGATATAATTAATATCAAGGAAGAGAGCGACAAAATACGTGAAGACATTAATAAATTGACCAAATGGGCATGCAATTGGCAAATTAATTTTAATACAAATAAAGTCTAAGGTGGTGAATTTTGGTAGCAAAAATAAAGAGGCCACGTACTTCGTGGAAAATACGAGTGAGAATGATGTATAGGAGCACATAAATCTAGGGATACGGGTAAACTAATTGCTTATAACGTGTCAGAGACCACAGCTAGAGATCATAACTATGAGAGAGTCATCAAAATACTAAATATGAAATTTTGCAGAATCGTTTTCTGCAGAGGGTGTGAATCGAATGTGGAACTTGGACCGCATGCAATAGTTGAGGCGAACAGCACAGATGTATGTTAAGTGAAGCTCGATAAGGACATGAGGGACAAAGAAATTGGAGGACATGCAGAGAGGGTTGCATGCAGTAATTTGGAGTGATGCACGTGTGCAGCCTAAATACCACATAGACTAGTTGGGCCGAATGGCCCGATTCTGTGCTGTACATTTATTATGGCCACGACCTGAACAACGCACTTCAATTCAATCCCTTCACTCCACAGGTTGCAACATATTATTAAGGTTTCACACCCAATTGGATAACAGCGAAATTAACCATTCTAGAAACCCCCGGAATACAACAGGCCAAACCAGGTATCTTTAGCCAACAACAAATTAACTATTTATGAAGAAATAAATCTTAAGCGCTATGAAGGCAAACCTAGGTCTAAAGACAGTATGACTTCTTATTTCATTCTAACTCCCCCATGTACACACATACATTAAAAAATAACTGTAGTTAATTGGTTGTTGTTAAAAATTAGTTGCTTCTTAAGATTAAATGAAATAAGCAAGTCTTTGTGGATGACCTTCCTGATGGATGAGGTATTCTAATGGGGAATTAGTCAAAGACCGCTGCTAGTCTTCACGAGGGTTTGATGCAGTAGTCTATTCTTAATAGGCACCAACAGTTCCTTCAGCAATACAAATGGTTTATTGGAAAAAAAGGTGGCTTTTCCTCTTTAGGCCCGTAGTTCCCTGTCAAATCTTTGCTGAGAGACAATAAACAGCTAATTTCTCTTCAGTGTGCTTCTCTAGCCAGTCTGGTTTCAAGCCAGATTTGCCAAATTTACACAATTAAATAGAAACATCATAACATGTGACATTTCTCTCCTGCTGTTGCCAAAGTAACAAAAATGCTGTTTCTGGCACTCAATGCCTTTGAAATTCCAAAACTTTCTATCCCTATTTCTATCCCTACAGCATTATTTTTAACAGAATCATGAAGGCACACACTGTTCTTAATCTAAGGTGAAAACAACACCCTCGCATATGGCAAAATGAATCGCCATTCCTACAATGCCTTTCATTACGTTGCAAAAGCTAAAAAATATTAGGAACTGGGATAAATATAACATTTTCTTCCATATTCAAACGCAATTAATTCTACTGATAGTTTGCAGCATTATCTTTATGCCATCGCAATCCATATAATTCAATAAGGTCTAATTCGGGACAAAGTGTCAACAATAGCATTATTTTTCCCCGATATATGTAAAATGTTTGGATGATTAGGCTGTCATAACAGACTCCATCTAAATATTCTAACTGTTCGGTTTTATTTTTTTACACGAACGTTAATGTGTTATGGTCAGTGTATATTAGTATTTATTTATCGTCTTAGCAGAACTATATTTCAAAATGTTTGAGAGCCATCAAAAGTCCTAATATTTCTTCTTCCACAGTGGAATACATTCTTTGATGACAACTTCGTTTTCTTGAAAAGTACCCTTCTGGCTTCTCTATGCCTGATTCGTCATCCTGAAATAGTACTGCAGCAGCCCCCAGGTCGCTAGCATCAATTGCTATTTTATTTGGTTTAGCAGAATTTGGAGCAGTCCACACTGGCTCATTAGTTAAGATTGCTTTCATCTTTTAAAAAGCTGTCTGGCAATCATCTGAGCATACTACATTGTTGTTCTTTTTTGCTGTAAATTGGTTAATGGAGCAGCCACAGTACAAAATGTCCGTACATATTTCCTGTAAAAACCGCACATCCCTAAAAACCTCATTATTTCCCGCTTAGGTTCAGGGATAGGGAAGTCTACTAAGACTTGTACCTTTGCCGTTTTTGGCAGTAACTGTCCTTGCTCCGCTATGTGTCCGAGCTATGTTACTCTTGCTTTTCCCTATTCGCTTTTTGCCAGATGTATCACTAAGTCCATGGCTTGTAACTTTTTAAACATATTTTCTGGTTGGTTTAAGTGTTCTTGCGAAGCGTTACTGTATATTAGTACATCATTGAGATACACTACACAGTCGGGAAAAACTGAATCATTCATCAATGATAAGTGGCTTGGCACTTTTCATTTAAGCCTGAATGGCATCAAGTGGCCTGATGAAGACTGTCAGATGTTCGACAAGCTGATATATCTGCCTCGACAAGACTAAGGAACTTGCTAGTATCCCTTTAACATGTCGATCTTGGGAGTAAATCCAGTACTGCCCACTCTGTCAATACAGTCTTCTAAACGCGGAATTGGGTAGGAGCCAGCCTTTATTACCTCATTGACTTTTCTGTAGTCCATACAAAATTTGGGTTCACCCTTTCAGGTATAGATACCAGCCCATTATAAACGCAAAGTGCTGGAAATCTGAAATAAAAACAAGAAGTACTGGAAATACTCACCAGGTCTGGCAGCTTCTGTAGAGAGAGAAACAGAGTAAACGTTTCAGGTCAGTGACCCTTCATCAGAACTGATACTAGCAGTATTGGTGAATTCCAGCTCACTTGACGACGCTCGATCAAATTGTTTTCCAGCATGTACTGGATCTTAGCTTTTCTTTTTGCCTGTTTGACCAGAGATAAGCGGTAAGCATGTTGTTTTGAAGGAACGATTCCCCCTTTATCTCGATCATGTGTGACTAAGGTTGTACATCCCAGTGTATCCCTACAAACTCCATTAACTGCTGTTGAAAGCCTGGTTAGCTCTTTACGTTGTTTTGCCTCCAAGTGCAAAAGCATGTTATCCAATTTTCCTAGCCGTTCTGCACTCCCTAATCTGAGTGTTGGATGTTCAATCTGAGAATTTTCCATGCATCCTTCTGCCTCATCCTCACTTTCCTTTCCCTTCTCAAGAGTGCCGATTACCTGACATATCTGTACTGGCTTATCCTCCTCACTGAGATAATATTGCTTGAACATATTAATGTGACACAACCTTCGACGATGAGGGGTAGCACTCAAGTAATCTACCTTACCAACTCTATATGGGCAACTGAACCGTGTTTATAATGGTTGTCCCTGTAACTGTAAAAACACTAATATTTCATTCCCTGGTTAAAAATCGCGTGGTTTTGCATTCTTGTCTGCCCATTTATTCATGTTGGCTTGGGATGATTTAATGTGATCCCGAGCACACCACGAGTTCTCCTGACCCTTTCCCAGAACACAGATATATAGTCTAACTTCGAAGATTCCGCGTTTTGTTCGAATAATCTGTCTTTTATGAGTTGTACAAGACTTCTTACCTCGTAGCTGTTAACCAATTTGAAATGAATGAAGCCTAATTCACTCATTCATGACTCATTCAGTAAAGTCTCTGGGGGCAAATTAAAGAAAGTTTTGCTCTTTATCCCAGTCATGTGGATATTCGTGACAGTCTGTTCGAATAATTGTTTTGAGTGTTTGGTGGCATCTCTCTAAAGCACCCCGTGACTGTTGGTTTGATGCTGAAGATTCTAACTGCCTAATACCCTAATTGATCATACTTCTTGAAATACCTTAGGCTTGACATTCGAACCTTGACCCGATTGAACATAAAGTGATATCCCATATCTCGAAAAGAATTGTGCTAACTTTGCTACTATTATTCTAGCATTAATTGTCCTCACAGGAATGGCCTCTGGAAATTGAGTAGCCATATCCATGATGGTAAATATGTATTGAGGTCCAGATTTTGATTTTGGCCAGGATCCTACAGAATCTACCATTACCCTGGTTCCTCAATCACTGGTATGGGAACTATTGGTGCCGGTGTTGTGGTAGGTTGCGGTTTTCCTACCATTTGACAGGTATGGCATGTCCTACACAATTGTCTCACATCTTTTGGAAGAACTGGCCAGTAATAAGGTTCATTTATACGTGATTTGGTTTTCTGAACTCGTCTAAGCTGTGCAAAAGGAATGTCATGTGCTAACCTTAATAATCTCGAGTAATATTTAGGTGGTACCACTATCTGTTCAACAACTGTCTAGTCTTCATCCGCAGGTCTATGAGACAGTCTCTATTCCCTCCTCACAATAATATAATAGCCTTCTGGAACGCCTTTTGCCTCAGCTTCTGTCAGAGCCTTTGTGATATTTGGTATATCTCTGGATCAGCTTGCTGTAATGTAATGATAAATCCCCTAATAAGGTTTCAGATACTTGGATATCTGTTTGTGCTGCCACGTATACCTCAGACAATGGATCCTGTTTAGCTTTTGCTCGGGTGACTACACACGCAGGAAGTATTCCTGGAAGTTGTTCATGTAATTGCTCTGTTTCCATAATTCACTTGGTTCCTCTGTAATTGTAGGCAAAACTGATTCTTTTGATCTCGCCAAATCATTTCCTAGGAGTCGATCAATTCCCTTGATTGTCTTACTGTGGACACAGATTTAAGGTGTTTGGTAGAAGGATTAGAGGGGGCAGGAGGAAAATCTTTTTTCACCCAGAGGGTGGTGGGTGTCTAGAATTCACTGCCAGGATCAGTGGTGGAGGCAGAGATCCTCAATTGTTTTAAAACGCACCTGGACATGCACCCAAAGTGCTGTAACCTGCGGGAATGTGGGCGAGGTACTAGAAGGTGGGATTAGTTTGGGTGGATGGCTTATTCGCCCAGCGCAGACATGATGAACTGAATGGCCTCCTTCAGTTCTGCATTTTTTCTATGTTCTATGTTCTAACTTGTACAGTTACCATACCAGATATTAAGTCACTCTCCAGGCATACTTTATATAAAGATGCGGGTATATACTCCCTGCCAACTCCATTAAGTAAAACTTTAGCATTCCAGGCGCTCTCTGGTAGAAACGTTATACCTTTCCCCAGTAAGTTTGGGTTGCTCCTGTATCCCTGAGTGAAATGACATGTCTTCCTACCTCACCTAAAGGATGCGCGGTTCCTTTTTCCTTTGAAAAAGAAAATCATAACGTTCGGGCATCGTTTTCTTAATGTTTATCCTCACTTTCATTTATGTATCTTGTTTTAAAGCTGCTGTTTAAAGCTCTAGCCTGGTATGCTATCCTCTTAGGCAGAGTCTTTTCCTCTGCGCAAACTTTGTGTACCCTGAGTCCTATGGGTTTACCTTGCGATTTCCAGCATTCTGAACGAAGATGTCCCGTTTTGTGTCAATGATAACACGTTGGCTTGCGAACCTCACTTCTATCCTCAGCACCTTCCTTTCTGACTTCAGGAGGTGCTACTTGGGCATTTCCAACTGTTCATTCTTGTCTCCGGACACTTACCTTCCTGTCACTATCCCACTTTCTATCATTCTTGGGTTTACGGGGGTGATGGACAAAAGGTTTTGCTTATTCACAAGGTCAAAATCATCCACAACTTCCGCTGCCTGCCTAGATTTCAAAATTTTCAGGTTATCTACATAGGTTCACAACACTGAAGGAATGCAATTTTTAAATTCCTCTAAGCGACTTAATTCTCGAAGGTTCTCATATGTGGTGTGTGTCTTTACTGCCCGTATCTACCGGTCAAAATTAAACTGTTTCACCCCCTCAAATTCTACATTTGTCTGCCCAGCCAATCTCTGTCAGTCCTGAAACTTCTGTCCATAAGCTTCAGGGCCTAACTAATACGCGAGGAGAATAGGATTTTTGCCTTCTCACACTCTGCAGAAGCCTCTTTAGGAAGCATCACATAAACTTCATGAGCTCTGCCAACCAACCGGCTTTGCAAAATCAGTGTCCAGCTTTCCTTCGGCCACTTCATATGTTCGACTATTTTTTTCAAAAGATAGGAAAAAAGTGCCTCGACGTCCCTTTCCCCCTATGTAGGAACTGCTTTTATAAATTAAACAGCTTTTTGCTGGGTCCTGGACTGAATTCAGATTCCTCATGACCCGACATTTCCCTGGATTCAAGACTATCCCTTTGTCTTAGTTCCATCATTGTTAGGCTAAATTCCTTCTCCTTCTCCCTTTCCTCTTTTTCAAGTGCAAGTTTTCTTAATTCGTTTCCAGCCTCAAGTTTTCTTATTGTTATTTATTTTTCTGTTTCCTGTTGAAGCTCCAGTTGACTTAACTGCAACTGAATTTTTGCTAATTCTGCTGCATCAATCTCTGACTTAGTACGTTCTTGTTCCTCGTATTTTCCTTCGAATTATTAGAATTATTGACTATTCGGTCAATTATCGCTGCATTGATGACTTTCAATTCCTGAAAAAGGAATTTCAATTCCTACCACAATTTTGCCACCAATTCTTTTCATTTATTCTGAGTTAAAGGTGTCAAGCCACTGAGAGAAACATTTTCGTTTCCCTAGAACTCTGCTGCAACTGCTGAGCCATTCCGATGTTATAGACTCTACCTTATTATTCAAGAAAAATCGTTCCCTTTTTTCATAATTGGTGTTAGATTTGGATCCTGACAACCACGTTTCCAATTAATATGATCCCAAAGCCGACAGCAATTAATATGCTGCCAGACACAAGATCCAAAATTTTATGCTGCCCAAGAGACAAGTAATTAATATGATTCCAAACATGAGACCCTCAATTCATCTGATTCTGATCTCAGACGAGCCACCTAATTAATATATTACAACCGTGGTATGAGCAATACACTGTCAATTCAGTCCCGTCACTCCACAGGTCGCAGCATATTCTTAAGCTTTCACACCCAATTGGAAAACTGCCAAAATAAAGACTCTGGTAACCCCAGAATAAAAGAGACCAAACCAAGTATCTTTAGACACCAACAAATTCACTATTTATTGAAACAAAAATCTTAAACACTATTAAGATAAATCTATGACTAAAGACCTGATGATTTTAAACTAACTCCCTGCATTCGCACACATGCATTCAAAAGCAACAGTAGTTAACTAGTTTTAAAATTAGTGTTTTCGAAATTTAGCTGCTTCTCAAGAACGAATAAAATAAGTAAGCCTGTGGATTAACTTCCTGGTGGATGAGGCATTCTAATGTGGAAGTAGTCAAAGGCCCATCGAAGTCTTCATGAGGATGGATGCACTGGTTTGTTCTTCACATGCGTTTAACTGTTGGGCTGCAGGAGGCAACAGCAGTTCCTTCAGCAATACAAACGGTTTCTTGAAAAAAAGGAATTTCTTCTTTAGGCAATTAATTCGGCCCGCAGCTCTCTATAGAATTTTTGCTGAGAGAGAATAAATAGCTCCTTTCTCTTCAGTTCGTTTCGCTGGTGAATCTGTGTTCAGCCACTTTTTTTTCAGTTTTACACACAGTTAAGTAGTAACATTACACCATGTGACCTCTCTCTCCCGCTGCCGCCTAGGTAAAAAAAATGCAGCATCTGGCACACTGTGCCTTAGAAATTCCAGAACGTTCTCTCCTTTAAAGGTGCTCTATTTTTAACAGAGTCTTAAAGTTGCACATTGCTTTTAATCGTAGGCGAAAAAACGAGACATGTGCATGACGCATTCCATACAATTCTAGATCATAACTTCTGTGTGAATCCTCACTTACACCACTACATAAAATGAGTACATTCATCTCAGCCTTACCTGAACACATGATCCGCACATCTTCTTTATGAGAACAGTCATGGTTACCCCACGATGTTGAGGGACATTCCCGGAGAACTGATTCGTTACCAAAACAGTTCAGTTCATTCAACCAAACTGGCCTTGAGCCTGGTTCACAAGAAGCAGGAAGCACCATGTCTAATGCTTTTCCACAACCCAGCTGTTTGCAAACCAAGTTAACTTCCACCAGATCCCAGGAGTCATCACAAACTGAGCCCCATGTTTCATTGTAATAAATCTCCACTCGGCCAGCACATGGGTTCCCACCATCGCACAACCTTAACTGCAAATGGTCTGTTGGACAACAATATCAGAGGATGAGACTTACATTTGGCATTCGCCTCATGACTCAATCCAACTCATTGTACCATCACCAGCTAGAAATAAACATTATAAATGCACACGTGACAGGTAAATGAAACTATACAATATTTACAGCAGGCAATAAGTCTGCATTTACCTATTACATATAATGTAAAGCGCAGAAATGTTTCAGATATCCTACAGCATCTGGCGCTGACAAGTTTTGGCCTCCAGTCCCCATTTATGTTTCAAACGCTATATACATTGTTAAGGCAATCAGTCACGTGATTAAATATCAATTTATACTCATGTTATATAACTGTAACTGTTGCTTGTCAATGTATGTTACCCTTAACTATTATCTTGGTCCGACATTTACTGCCATCTCCTATTTCCTTTATCTTGAATAGCAAGTGACTTGCATTTATCTAGCGCCATTAGCGAAATAAACCATCACAAGGTGCTAGACAGGAGTCATATCAAAGAAAGTTAGACACGGAGCACCTAAGGATATATTAGGTCAGATGACCAGAAGCTAAGTCAAATATTTAGGTCTTATGGAGTGTCGTAAAGCAGGAAAGAGATTGAGATTAGAGAGATTTAAGGAAGTAACTCTAGCGCGTGTGTCCTTCGCAGCGAAAGGCACGGCTGCCAATGGTGTGCAATTAAAATCAGGAATGCTCAAGAAGCCAGAAGTGGGAGCTGTCAGCCTGGAGCCGATTGCAAAGACAAGAGCTGCGAGGCCAGGAAGGGATTTGAAAACAAGGATGAGAATTTTAAAATCATGCATTGCTGGGCAATGTAGGTCAGTGAGCACAGTGCAGATGGCTGAGTGGCACTTGGTCGAGACAGCAGAGTTTACAGAGGTTGTAACCAGGGAAGACAGCCAGGAATGCATTAGAATCATCGGGTTTAGAGGGAACAAAGCAATGGGTAAGACTAGATTCGGGCAAAGTCATTTGACATTATGAAGGTAGGAAATAGACAGTGGTCGTGATGGTATGGATGTGTGTGAGGAGTTAAATATAATACCAAGGTTACAAGCAGTCCAGCTCAGTCACCGACAGTTGGCATGGGGAGAAATAGAATTGGTGGCAAGGGAGCAGATGCGATGGAGACTGAAGACAATGACTTCTATCTTTTCAATACTGAAATGTAGGAATTTTCTGCAAACGCAGTATTGAATGTCAGACTGGAATTCTGGCAGTTCCCAAACAGTGGTGGGATCAAGAGTGTTGGATTTGAGGTATAGTTGGGTACCGTGAGATACCAGTGAAAACTAACGCTGCCTTTGTGGATATCACTGAAAGGCAGCATGTAAATGAAAAGTCGAAGGACTTTAGTCTTCAGTCTTTGGTGACTTTACAGGAGCGGGAAGAGAAGCCATTGCAGATAACTTTCTGACTATGACTGAATTGATAAGAATGGACCAGCTACATGCAGTCCCACCCAACCGGGTGTTAATGGAGAGCAGTTGGAGCAGAATTCCATGATCAGTCATATCAAAAGCTGCAGACAAGTCAAGAATGAGGAATCGTTTATATTTGTCACAATTACTTAGGATGCCCTTTTTGACTTTGATAAGACTTGTTCTTTTTTATACATACATATTTTATTTTATATTTAGCGATACAGCACTGAAACAGGCCCTTCGGCCCACCGAATCTGCATCAATCCCATATCCCCTACCTACAGCAGGAACAATTTTCAACAGCCAATTTATCTATCAACCTGCACGTCTTTGGCTGTGGAGGAAAACCCACGCAGTCACAGGGAAAACTTGCAGACTCCACACAGGCAGCATCCAGAATCGAACTCGGGCCCTTGAAGCTATGTGGTTGCGGTGCTAACCACTGCGCCACTATGCCACCCTTCAAACTTGTTTTGGTACTGTGGTTTTATTAGAAACGTGATTTGAGGAATTGAAACATGCAGCTCCATAAAAGATGAGCATGGATTTGAGAAGTGGCAACACATTCAAGGACTTTCGTGAGGTAATAAAAGTTGGAGCTGCAGCAGTAATTTGCAAGGACAATGGTTTCTTTAAGGGGAGGTGCGATTCCCACCGATTTTAAGGAGAGGAGTCAGAACATGAAGCGAGGGAGAGCATCGTTCATATTGTCAGCTAACATGGGGACCAGGAAGGGAACGTGTGTGTTCAGTAGTTTGGTATAAATAGGGTGCAGACAGCAAGATGCGGATTTCATCGACAGCCTAAGTTCAGAGAGAGCGTGAAGGACTCCAGGAGTGACTCAAGCAATGCGAATTCTGGATGATGGGATGCGGGCTCACTTATAGGAAGTTAGGCCTGGTGGGTTGATGAAGAAAGGGAAGCAGTTTAGGCGACTGAATGGATGTTTTTGAACTTTGTAACTAAAAGTTCACGAGCTCCTCTCCGTTATTTCTGGAGTTGAGGGTGGATGAGGCAGGGGAGTGCTTTGGCAGGAAGATTTGTGATGGAGATGATATGCTGTGCGTGTTCCTTCTCTTCGTGGATGATCGTTGACTAATGAGCATTTTTTTTTCAAAGTAGAGTAGGAACCGATGATGCTTTCTGTGATTCATCCATTCAGGTTTATATTACCAGATAGTTCACCAGATGTCACTTTGCCTCTTTGGTTTAAAGTTTCAACCACCCTATTCATCACTTCCGCTTCACACCGGTGAATGTAACGTCAACCCTTGAATATCAGCAGTACAATATGCTGCATCTTTGTATTGAACTATGTTCTAGGGTTGTGGTGATTATAACATTATCATAAATCAATTTAATGTTAATTACATAACAGAATCGCTTACTTTTGTAAGGATGGGACTCTGTCTTTGACAATGAAGATATTCGAGTAATTTTCGAAACGAAAACAGCATGTCTGAACAGACAATGTGCAGACCTCTCTTTCCAGACAGGCCAATGCCATTAGGGAAGAGCTTATGTTAAATTAGTAAACGAAACGTGTGAGGCACATTAGCAATTGCGATTGTCTGTAAAAGATCAATGAACTAAACTGCTAATTATATCAATATTTGACTGTTGGACAGGACCAAAGAGGGCAGAAAACAAGATCTCTCTGCGAAATTTTGGTTGGGATCAGGATGTGTCTATGGCAATTGAACTCAAAATATGCAGAGCTCTTGGTTCAGTGGAAAATCAATATTTAAACTGGTTTGGATAAAGGTGATTGGATTTGTTGCATCAGGCACTTTGGAGAATAAAGAATTGGCGTTGTGAGAGGAAACAAAGAGTAGTGGTTATGGATATTTTTCAGGCTGCATGAAGGTTTGTAGTCGAGTTCCACAGGGGTCAGTCTTGGGACACTTGCTTTCCCTGATATCTATTAATGACCTAGGCCTTGTTGTACAGGACATAATTTCAAAGTTTGCAGATGATATAAAACTTGGAAGCATTGTGAACGGTGAGGGTTACAGTGCAGAACTTCAAAAGGACATAGACAATTTGGTACAATAGGCAAACAGGTGACAGATGAAGTTCAATGCAGAGAAATGTGAAGTGATTCATTTTGGTCGGTAGAACATTGAGACAAAATATAAAATAAAGGGCTCAATTCTAAAGGGGGCGCATGAGAAGAGGTGCCTGGGTATATATGTGCATCAGTCATTGAAGATGGCATTACAGGTTGAGAGAGCTGTGTCCTGGGCTTTATTAATAGGGAAAAAGAGCAAGGAAGTTATGTTGAATTTGTATGAGACACGAGTTCGGACTCAGCTGGAGTATTGCGTCCAATTCTGTGTGCCGCACTTGAGGAAAGATGTCAGGGCATTTGAAAGCGTACAGAAGAGATTCAGGAGAATGGTTCCAGGGATGAGGAATTTCAGCTATGAAGATAGATTGCAGAAGTTAGGACTGTTTTCCCTGGAGAAGAGAAGGCTGAAGGTGATTTGATGGAGGTATTCGAAAGCATGAGGTGTCTGGACAGGGTAGATAGAGAGAAATTGTCCCCACTTGTCAAAGGATCGGGAAGGAGAGGGTACAGATTTAAAGTAACGGGTAAAGGAAACAAACATTACTTGACGAGAAACGTTTTCATGCAGTGAGTGGTTAAGTTCCCGAATGCGTAGCCTGAGAATTTGGTGGAGGCAGGTTCAATTGAAGCATTCAAAAGGGAATTGGGCAATTAATTGAAAAGGAAGAATGTGCAGGGCTTTGGAGAGAAGGCACTGGAATTGAATTGAGTGAATTGATCTCTCAGAGAGCCAGTGAGACACGATGGGCTGAATAGCCACTTGTGCACTGTAACAGTTCTGTGATATTTCCTCTCCTCCTTATTCCAACCAGAATGCATTAGTTGCTACTTCTCTGCATTAAATTTCATCTACCACGTGTCCACCCATTTCACCAGCCTCTCTTTATCCTCTTGAGGTCTATCACTATCTTTCTTAAAGTAACTGGCCAGGATTTCAGGAAAACTCGGCGCTTTTCTTCCAATAGTTCAGCGGTGTTGAGTTTAATCGTTGCAATTGCTTTCTGCACTATGGTAGTTTTTTGTTTAATGTTCTGTGCATTTCACTTTTATAATATTTCCAAAAATTTTAATGGGAATGCACAGGCAGCGATGGGATCTTAAAGCGCATTTTCCTCTTGTGATACCCACATTAATCCATTTCTCCGGATCCCCGAGGCTGAGCAACCTCCCTCCGCTGCTCCCCAGTTTCAGCTTCACAACATGTACAAGAGACCAGATCTGAGGCCAGCGATCAGAGCAGGTGCACAACCGGGCTGACAGAACATCCCTGGTAGCGGCTTCTGGGTTGATCAATCGAGAGTTGGATTGAGATGAGATTGTGCCATTTGCAGCAGCTCAGATCAATCACTGTGGGGTCAGGTAAAATCTCAATGGAAACTGCTCTGTCTGTATTGTAAATGTACTCCGTATCAGGTATGTATTGCTCCCGGTGGAGAATGTTTATTAAACATAATACGAGTGTTATAATTTTAACAAACAGTGATACTAATAGTTATATAACATTATTGCTAACCAGAGAATACTATAATTATTATCTCACGGTCCAGGTTTGGATCATCCCGGATCATTTAACTTCCACTTTTCTTTCCGGGTTCTATCTGCCACAGCGGGAGATGAGAGCCTGAGAAAGATTTTTACCAGAGCGAATGACGCCGGCATCACTGGAGTGTGGCCAGGAATAGTGATCCCATTCATGTGACTTACACTCCCTCAAAGCGGCCTCGGTCCCGCCGCACTTTACGGCTTCCATCACAATGGGTCCGGAGCCTTCCCCAAAGTGAGCCTGGCAGAGTCGGCGGTCCCGCAGCCCAGCTCCGGACACACAACAGTGGCGTCCTGCAGGTCCCAGTAAGAGTCGTCCACAGTCCCCCACTGTCCCTGTAGTGAATCTCCACACTCCCACTGCACCGACCGCCCCCATTCACCAGTCTCAGCTTCACCGTCTCTGTAAAATATTTGAAATATCATCTGGCAATTACAGTCGAATAAACCCACAGGCTTCCAGCGCATGGTCCGTCACCATTCACCAGGCAAGAGGGGAATTAGTGTCAGACTATGTCCAGAACCCGAATAAAACCTAGAGTAAATAACAAACATGGCAAAAAGCAGAGGGAAATGCTAATAAACGGTGCAATCCAGCAAGTAACCAATGGACAGCCAGAAATTCCCACCATCAAAGGAATGGAATCCGTATGGCGATGTCGGCTCAGAACAGACTTCACCCACCATAGCCAATAAAGTCAGGGCTGGGTGGTCACGTGATCTCGATCTCAGCGCTGATTGGTGAGGTGTAAAATGTGATCACCTTTGGGAGCAGTGTTATTGGAGCTGATGCTTCACACTCTGCTTTCAGAGACCCTCAGTTAATGTCCCTCCACATAAAGACAACAGTCATCTCTTAGACAGAATTAAAGATCTTTAGTAACACTGTGAGGGACACATTCCCTTTCTGACTAGCAACATGGCAGTAGGTTAATCCGTGATCAAAAAGGTACTGAGATTGTCGCCCAAGCTTAATACTTAATGGGATGGATTAGAGCAGAGAGATAGCAGATAGTGTGAAAATAAAGGGCGATTACCTGACAGGTCAGATTGACTGTTCCCAGGCCTGCCTGAAATGAGAAGTTGACAATTGCAGTTCACTGGAGCAAGAAATGAATGAAACTGTCAGAAAGAAAAGACACAAATACAACTAACTTCAGGGTCATTATTCCCGTCACGTTGCAGAATAATTTATATTGGGATCTGTGATCTCATCTGAGCTTCATTCCTTAAATTGAAAATACAATTTCTGTAACAAATTAATTTTGGTAAAGGGCCAAAATGTATCCAGAATTGTTTTCACATATACACACACTGAGACCCGGATACACTCTCTCCTTGTGGTGACGGTGGGTGGGCTCCACGTATTACCAATATGACGGTGCTCCGAGAAGGCGGTGGTGATGGTTGTCTCCCTCAAATAATCTTACAATGAAACAGCACAGAGGGACGCCATTCAGCCCATGGTGCCTATGCTACTTCTTTGTAAGATGTGTCTCATTATTCCCACTCCCTTTCCCCATTCGCCCTGTAAATTTGTGTTGATGGTGCTCTCACCTTTGATGACCGTGTTGAGGTGCCCTGAGAAGAGGGTGCTGATCGACCAGCTTGTAAACCCGCTGGTGATGGTACTCTCATTGAATTCAGCATTCCGATCTCAAGTTTTTGAAGGGATGGTAACAGAAAGTAAATATTTTCCGATCCTGAGGTAAATTTCAATGCCTTTTAATTTACTGCAAATCAGTAATACAGAAACATTAATTACAAATAAAAATAAATTCAAAGGAGGTCAAGTGAAACGGGACAAACGTGGGATATTCAAAGCTCAGAATTTAAACTCTTGAATGAGTTACAAAACCAGCTACAGAGGTGGTTAAGGGATTACAAAATACAGTCAATACAGAGAGTTTATAAGTACATGTTTCTCATGGCAGATCATTAGGTGGGTTAAGAATCTAAATAATTAAATTATATCAAATTATTTTAGGTACAATTTGAACAACTTTCGCAATTAAGTGAGCTCTTGCACATGGCAGAAATAAATTAATTGATCAAATTACAGTTATTTTAGCTTAAAACATAAGCAAAGCACTGGGCAAAAGGAACTCACATCAAAAAAAATCTGGATTCTGTGCGTCAACAGCATTATCAGTAACTTTTAACAATCTATCCCTACAACACATGGGCCAGTGCCTGAAGAAACGTTACCATGGTTATAAATAACCAAACACGCATCGAACATTTACAGTACCGAGACAAATTGTTCTTGGCACTGTCTGTTGAATTTAAATATGCAAACAAATTCAGGATTTGTTTCGCAAGGTGACCAGAGTATGGAACATGTGGAAGGACATTAAATAATTTAATAGGAGTAGGATTAGTCCATACTGCCTACGCATATGTCACTGTTCAATAAAATCATGGCAGACCTACTGCCCCCAAACCACTTTCCCGGCCTTTCCCCAGGGATTGGGAAAGAACTCCGCATCTGTCAATAAACACTGCATCACACGATATAAAAAGTATGGGACATTTGGAAAGAGATTCAGAAACACGTCTGGATATTAAATGCTCCACGTAATGTATGAATCATGCAGAAAGAGACTGAGAAACACTAATCATTACACAACACCGTGCATATAAATGTATGAATTAGAAAGCATGATATACTGTAAAAATGGTTAGTTTTGAAGATTGTCACTGACTAAATGAAACAGCTCATATAGCGAATCCCCCTGAGATCTGTCGCAGAATTTTTGGAGAGTGTAATTGATAACTCTATTAATAATTAGTGCAAGTGAATCAATATTGGTTCCACCTCCAGGTAATATATTACACAATATTTATAGTCATTTCCGAACTTTCCAAATGCTGTACAAACTATTTCATTTAATTCTCTGAATGACTGGGCACTTCACTGAGAAATTCCGAGGGAAGAAATCTCAATGTGGATGAGTTAGATGGATGCAGATCCCGGTATTCTGCAGTTCTGACTCCCATACACTCGATTGTAACACAGAGCACTTTCTACTTCCAGGAGTCTCCATTTTAAATGCCTGATTAGAATTTGAACTCCACTCTGCTGCGTCTGTCCGAGAGCCACTGGAAACAACATAAAACCAACTCTTGCGGTATTTATGTTCAATTTTTATAACAAAACTAAATTTAACTCAAATCTTTCTGGAAATGCAATTAAATGTTAATCAGATGACAAATATTCGATCCTTTGTTGATGTCAGCGACAATAATTGGTTACAGTTTCCTATTTGATTTTGATGAACTTAAAATCAAACAGGACAAAATGTAAAAATGTATTAAGTGATAAATTTACAAATTAAGGAAGCTGTTTCACTATTCAATTCATACCAACTCAATAAATGACAAATTTAAATAAATATGCACATTTCCTGTAAATTGATTTTGATCTGGGGCCGATTGCTAAGAAAAAAGATTCAGGGAGTCAGCTACATTCAATACTTTCTCCAAAGAAGGGTCACTGACCCGAAACGTTGACTATGCTTCTCTTTTCACAGATGCTGCCAGACTTGCTGAGTGGTTCCAGCATTTCTTGTTTTTATTTCAGATTTCCAGCATCCGCAGTATTTTGCATTTGTATTTATTCCATACTTTCTCTCCGTTCTGTGGCTTGCAGAAAATATTCTGAAAGTACCTTCAAAATGAGGATTTTAGAATACAATCCCTTTGACAAAAACAAAAGAAGATTTATCATGGAAGTCTATAAAAACATTGAGGGAACATTTCCCGGTCGAGAACCAGCATTTGTTGTCGATAGACATGAACAAATGTCACCAAACCCGCACTAGAAACAGTGAGAAACTGCATCGAATCATCCACCGAAAAACTCCGCAAAAATATGGAGCAGGTGGAAGGAGACTATTCATGATATCTCATTAAACACTTCACGATGTTTTACAGAAAAGCAGCATGTGGAAGTAGACTTTGTCACATTAATTATTACTTGACATTGTACATATGAATATGTGAAATGAGTTGAGAATTTACAATTAACAAGTTTGCAGACGACACTAAGATTGGTGGAGTCGCAGATAGTGAAGGGGACTGTCAGAGAAAACAGCAGAATATAGATAGATTGGAGAGTTGGGCAGAGAAATGGCAGATGGAGTTCAATCCAGGCAAATGCGAGGTGATGCATTTTGGAAGATCCAATTCAAGAGTGAACTATACAGTAAATGGAAAAGTCCTGGGGAAAATTGATGTCCAGAGAGATTTGGGTGTTCAGGTCCATTGTTCCCTGAAGGTGGCAACGCAGGTCAATAGAGTGGTCAAGAAGGCATACGGCATGCTTTCCTTCATCGGACGGGGTATTGAGTACAAGGAGTTGGCAGGACATGTTACAGTTGTATAAGACTTTGGTTCGGCCACATTTGGAATACCGCATGCAGTTCTGGTCGCCACATTACCAAAAGGATGTAGATGCTTTGGAGAGGGTGCAGAGGAGGTTCACCAGGATGTTGCCTGGTATGGAGGGCGCTAGCTATGAAGAGAGGTTGAGTAGATTAGGATTCTTTTCATTAGAAAGACGCAGGTTGAGGGGGGACCTGATTGAGGTATACAAAATCATGAGAGGTATAGACAGGGTGGATAGCAAGAAGCTTTTTCCCAGAGTGGGGGATTCAATTACTAGGGGTCACGAGTTCAAAGTGCGAGGGGAAAGGTTTAGGGGGGATATGCGTGGATAGTTCTCTATGCAGAGGGTGGTTGGTGCCTGGGACGCGTCGCCAGCAGAGGTGGTAGATGCGGGCACGATAGCGTCTTTTGAGATGTATCTAGACAGATACATGAATGGGCAGGAAGCAAAGAGATACAGACCCTTAGAAAATAGGCAACAGGTTTTGATAGAGGATCTGGATCGGCGCAGGCTTGGAGGGCAGAAGGGCCTGCTCCTGTGCTGTGATTTTCTTTGTTCTTTGTACTTTAATACAAATTTCTAAATTTGCAAGGTCATCATTAAGTAAGCACTAATAAATGGAAAATCCTCCACAGATTTTGGAATAATCAATAACATAATCTTTTGGAGAGGCACTTCACAATTACTGTAATAATTAATGCTAATTGAAATACGATTGGTTCTGACTCTAGTTAATATATTCTACAATGTTTATAGACCATGTGCAACACTCGAACGTGGCACAAGCTATTTAAATTATTTCAGTTCCATTCAGCATAACACAGAGGTTCAGACAGCACTTCTACTGTGAAATACCTGGAACTGAAATGCTCGTGTGGGTTCAGTCGGCCAAAGGCTTAGCTTTGACTGCTGTTCTAAAATCCTTGTGTTACAATAAACCCCAAACCCCGAGACCTTCTTTTCTTCCTGTGATCACGCTCTAATTCTAGATTTTGTGTTTGAATAATCTGCTTAGAATTTCAACTCCAGTCAGTTGCGTCGGGAGAAGAGCCGCAGAGGACCAAAAAAATCAAATTGCCACGATATTTATTTTCAATTTTGGATTTAAATCAAAGTTTCGCACATGTCCCACCTGGGAATTGCGAAGATGTGTTAATGAGATGCAATATAATATAAAAACAATATTTTCTGATGGCGAAAGAATTAATAATGGTTCCCTATTTAATATTGATATAATGTAAAATTCAACCAACAGCCCAAGCTCCGTATTCAATGTGAATTCTACAAATGAGATGAACTATTTCATTATTCGCTTCATACAAAAGCAATGAAAAAAATTTGTTTTCATTAAGCATGCCTGCTTTTTAAAAATAGTTCTGAATAACTAGCGATTGGAGAAAAGGATGCAGGGAGTCATCTGCAATTATTTTTTACCCTGTCTGTGCCTTGAATCAAATGTTCTTTAAATGATCCACAAAATATGACTTTTGTCTCCAATTAGGCAATATTCACGTTAATATAATTAGTTAAATATATAAAGTATCTGATAACACTGGGACTAAGTTTCCCTGTTAGCAAACCAATAACGTTTTCTTTATTGACAGAGATTAATAAATGTAACCAATCACACACGGTAAGTAGTGAGAAACAGAATGGAATCATCGATGCAATAAAACAGCAAACATCGAGCTGTTGCAAATGTACTAAAGAACAATATCGCTAACTCATTACACACTACATGACACTATGTAAACATATATGATTGGGAAAACTTAAATATATTTAGGCACTGCACATATAAATGGAGGAAATAGAATAATGAATTAATATAAAAGATACTAATTTTGAAGATCGCCACTAACTGATCAATAATACAGAGCAAGTTCCCCAACGATTTAGGTACTTTCAGTAACATAATTTTTGCAGAGTGCATTTGATAATTATACTACTAATTAAAACGATTTGAGAAAATTTTGGTTCCAGCTCCAGCTGAGAGGTTATTATAGATTTAACATAACACTGTAATACAGAAGAAACTATTTTAAAATATTTAGTTTCGTGAACTGTACCACTAGGCGAGCAGACAACACTTGTGTTGAGAAATATCTGTGACAGAAATGCATGTGGCGGTTCAGTCGACAGTAGATGTAGTTTTGACTGGTGTTCTACACTCAGTGAGATAATTTACACCCAGACTCTGATACACTCAATTCAAACAAAGACCGCACTCTACTTCTATCAGACTCGTTTTAAATAATCAGATTAGAATTTAAATTCCAGCTGGCTGTATCAGCATAAGAAACTCAGGGCGAAAAATAAAGCAAACTATCATGGTCTTTGTGTTCGACACAAATCTCAACTGGGAATTTAAAAGACCCGTTAATTAGATGTAAAACAGTCCATCTCCTTTAACGTCACTGAAACAGTATTGCTGTCAGCAGCAGCTCAGTTGGCAGCACTCTAACCTCTCAGTCAGGAGACGGTGGGTTCAAGTCTAATCCCAGAGACTTGAGCACAAAATCTGGGCAGCCACTCGGAAGAAAAATTAATCCGAGGCTCCCTCTGCCCTCTCAGGTGCACTACTTGAAAGAAAGATGGAAGACTTATCCCTAGTATTCTGGCCGATGTTGATCCCTCAACCAACATCACACACACAAATACATGTTCTTCTGGTAATTATCACAGTGCTGCTTGTATTACATAACTTTGTAGAAGCAGAAAAACAGTACACAGCTTGTAGCTAATCTAACCACAACCAACGGTCATAAATTGTAGACAGAGCAGCTAACCACAATCAGACATTACGGCCAGAAATGGTGTCTGGAGTGGGCATTGAATTAAGGAAGTAGCTTGTTATTGTTGAAACTGATGTTTCGCTGACCTCGGACCTTGCATTGTGCACCGTTACGGTGGCAGTCTTGTGGGTGCTTATCTAATTGTGAAACTGTTAGCTCTGCCTTTTTTATACTATATAAGTCCACGGCGATCTGTAGCTCTTTGGGTGTAGCACTGAACCGCATTTAGGTAAGGTGTGCTGCCCCATGATATCATGCAATAAAGGGTTTGATTCTCAACGTCTGAGTCCGGAGAATTTGTTCAACAATTGGGCACAATCTGGATTTTCTCCAACAGTTTGGCGTAGTCGGCAGGATCCCTGAGTTCACGGGATCCAAAAGAACCTAGTGAAAAAAACTAATCGACAGGATCAGGTGTAAGTCAGCTTTTCTGCGACCCTAGTGTCTCAATCACCCAGCCTGAGCCTGAATTAAGAGGGCTACGGGGCCCCATGTGAAGGCCAGATAACTGGGAGAGGGGGACTAAAGGGGTCAAGGAAGAATTGGCAGAAACCTGATCAGAAAAGATCTAAAATTCCGCGAAGGGAAGTTGAAAAGGAGATGAGTAGAAAATCCAGTAAAATGTGGCGAATTCGGTGTAGTAGTAGTTCCAAATTCCGGGAATTTGGTGATCCTAATTTGAGTTTGCACGAGCTGTTCCTCCACCGGGTGGAGTAAAGAGGCTGTGGGACAAAGGCGTTAGGACAACCGTCTGGGACGGTGAACGACTGGGGCTGTAACTAAACTCCCAAATTGACCCGACAGGCACGTGATCGTTGCTCCTGAAGACACGAGCCGGAATCTGGCCCCAGAGAGAGAGGCTGTGGGACGGAGGGAGAACGAAAGAGCGTTGGCTTGAGAGACAGGGGTGTGCCGGTTAGCTGACCTTGAGAATTTAACATTAACTGCGCCTGTTCATATCCTTGGGTCTATTTGTTTGTTGTGTCTTGTTTGTTTTCCTTTGTTTTAATGCTACTTGATTCATAGAAAAGAACTCGTAAATTTAGAAGGTTTTGAGAAAGTAGAAGTAAAAGTGGACTCAACGGCTTCCAAGAAGGAAGGGTTGCCCCCGGGGACAAGTAAACCATGTCCTCTGGAGAAAGGCGACCCGCGTCCGTTTGCCCCCTCGAAGGAGACGCAGAAGTGTCACGGTAAATATGTGTTTTAAAGATAGGTATGTTTTAAAGTAAAACCAAGTTATGGTGTCTTTGATTCAACTTTGAGAATGTCGGAAGCTTCCGCGAATGAATTGAATATCTGGGAAGAATAGCTTGTATTCTGTCGAACTGACTGTCGTTAACTCTTTGTTGGCTGGCTTTAATGTTAAAAACATGAGTCTATTAAGTTGTTTGGAATTGAATGAGTGTGAAAAGTGATTGTTCAGTGTGTTCATTTCGATTTAAGATTGTGCACCCAGGAATGGGATATAAAATTGAATTATATTTTAAGTTAAAGTTTTATTTTTAGTTGGTTTTGCAACTGTGAAATGGCAATGAACAATTTTCTGAGGGATAAGCTTCAGCCTTGAAGGTCTGAAGATGTCTGGCAGAAATTTAATTTGGGGTTTGGAACATTGTTTTAATTGGAAACTCTGCTATTGTATTATTTTACAGTCTAAATTTGAAGACATGTTTTACTGACTGTTATCTTGTTTTAAGGGAAAGAAAGGATAGAAAAGGAGGTATAGGAAAGATTCTGTCTGTCTAAAAAGATGAAAGTTTGTGTCAGGACCTTGTGTTAAGTCTTTTCTTGTAAGAATGTTAAATAACTTTTTCTTTAGTTTTTGATTTTATTACAGTCATTTGAAAAGGCGCCTGTAGAAAGAGCAAGAAAATGATGTAATTTACCTATCTTTTAAAATAAGCACGTGCTATTCTGTTCTGTGTGTAGTTAATAAGTATTATAAGTTAATAAGTCTGAATTGAATTAATACTGTTAAGGTTAATTGACCTGTTTAAGTTGAAGAACTGGAAATGTCATTTGCAACCACAATGAACTTTCAAGTTTCGCATGTTGAGTTTTGGAGGAGTCTTAAGTTCCGAACAGGGGACTCACTCATATAACATCGGCAGTTTTGATTTTTAAATATTATTGCAATGAATTGGAATTGGAATCATCTTTGTCGTAAAATTCCTTGGATTAGGAACCTCTTACAAGAGATACAAAAAGTTTGGAAACAATTGGAGTTTAATCTAAAATGCTGTCTTTCCTGAGGGAGATGATTTCCTTTGAACTTGAAAAATGTTACACATTATTTTGTTGTTTTTAAACCCTAAGGATACCAAAAGGATTGAAAAGGTTCAAAATAGGTAGTTATTTTCGATCAGAAAAGAAAGGTTTCGTAAAGTGACGTAGCTGAGAATGTTTTGCTCCGCCCCCTTGGAGACAAACAAAGAACTTAACCCGCTGCAGCTTTTTGCATAGCTGAGAGTCAAATTTATACATAATGGACATTGCCAAATTTTACATTTCTAAGTTGACAGATAGAATTGGACAAATTAAACCATTGGGCTCAGGGGCAGAGCCACAATGGATTCTTTTTAAGCAGGTGACGGTAGGTTCCAAGGCCACATGAGAACTGATGCCACAACAAGAGATCCAGCAGCTTAGAGAATATAAAACTGAATTGCAGACATCAAATATCATAGCATCTTTATCAAGGAGACAAAATGCTTGAGAAGGAAAGATAGTTGCAAACACTTCTGTCCTTAACGTACAAAAAGTACAACCAAGTCTGGACATAAGAAATTGGAATCAATAAACAAAATTTAACTGATATGACTGGTGATTTAAAGCACTAAAAGGGAATTTTATCTGATATTTAAGAGGACAATCAAAGTTTTAGAAAATAACAAATCAGTGGTTTACTGTGTTGGACTTTAGCGATGGGTTCCGGTCCATACAGTTGGCACAAGAGTGTCAAAATAAATTTGCATTTACGTTCAAGGGACAACAGTACTTCTGGACGTGTCTCTCCCAGGGATTTTATAATAATCCATCGATATTCCACCTTCCTTCAAGAAAGTTAGAGTGAAAGTTAGGCTGAAAATGGCACCGATAATGAAGGAAAGGTTTTCTTATTTGGGAATAATAATAACACAGGGAAAGCATGAGACAGAGCAAAATTGAGTGGAGACAATCCTCGAACTCCCCTAGCGCAAGATATTAAAGCTCTAAATAAAAAGGACTGTTCCTATTTCTGGTTATGAGATTAAACAGACAAGAAGCAACAACCCCCACTGTTAACCCCACATCCGAATTACCGACGAGTAAGGTTACGACCCAACAGCCAAAAGTGACTGGTCTCCCTTGCCCGGTCTTGACTACAGGACTAGAAAATAGACTTGTGAGAATAGAACCAAATAAAATTGTATATGATAATGTAAAGCTTGAGTTGGTACCGGTAATATTGATTTTCTCAGATATCCAGCTACCTGACTGGTGCCCTGATAAGACCCGAGAGTTGTACAAGGTATTACTGTAACAATTGTTGAGACAGGAATTTGGTAATGAGAAAATAATAAAGGGAAAGAGCCATAAACGCAGTTTGGTGAATGACGCAGCCACAGTCCTTAATACAGGAACTTCAATTGTCAATACTATAGATTTGGAAAATGTGGACCAGAAGGTTAGAACTCTCAGTCAGCTCGTAAAGGATATTAAAAAAAAGGAACAAAAGGCACAGAAGTGGTGTAGCTAAAGTCGGACAGGATCTGTCAAAAACGGTGACAGGACTGGTGAGAGTACGGGAAGGTCATGCTCATACTATTAATGATATCATAGAAAAGGTAAAGGAGGTCCACGACATTTCAAATAATGAAAGTGTTTGTAGTACATACGGTCCTTGGATGTTAGAGCAAACGAAGGAAAATTGGAGGCAAATTGATGCAGGACAGGTACCAGTTTGGATCAATTACACCCAGTTGGAGGACTTAGCTATTGACACAAATGATAAAATTATCAGGTGCCAACTCAGAAAACTTAAGGTATGGAAAGGTCAGGAATGTGTAAATGCAGGATCTATGAGTATTGGAGTAGTGTTGGGAATACCTGTAATTCTGAGAGATAAGTTAGGGATACAATTACATGAAGTAGAAAATATAGGAGTGATAAGGGGAAAATATTACATAAAATACAATGATATTTTACCATATGTTGTGGAAATTGGAAAAGAGGTAATTGGAACAATATTGTCCATTGTCTGAGTGTAGGCTGGAAAACCAGGTGATCATGTGTCCTCGTCCTATATATAAAACGGCAGAATCAAAATGTGGATTTAATACCACTGTAAATTGCACCATGAAGACTAGGAAAGCATTGTCAGGACTAACCCATGTGGCCTATATGGGAAAGGGGAGATATTGCTTAACCACCACAGCGAAGGAGTACCAGTATGGACATAAACGGACTTGTCCGGTGAACAACAGTATGTTTTGGTTCAACCCACAATTACCAACCCGAGTAGGGAAGATGGAGTTGGTACAGATACATGAGCAAAAGACAGAAACGATAACTGTGACACAATGTATCAAGGAGGAATTGACAAATTAACTCAGAGAATATGAATATACTATTCAGCCATTGCTCACACGCTTGGGTAAAGAGAGACAGCAGCTGGAATCCATTGCAAGCTGGATCAACAGTCGAAGATGCGACAAGATGAGATTGACAAGATAAATGATTCTACCTGGAAGGAGGACTTATGGAACTGGGGGTCAGACGTGCAGATACACCCCTGGTTTAGAATTATCTCCCATGTCCTGATAGCGCTTTTGGGTATCATGGTGTTAGATTTGACGTACTTACTTTGGCAACTTAAGAAATTAATTAGGCAATGCAAGAGGATGTATGAATACAGGTTGGACAGCTACCCGAAAAGCAATTAGTGTTCGAACTTGCTCTGTAAAAGGAGGGACAATTAGTTATGCCATAAAAAGGGTAATTGTATAACCTTTTCATATATACTTAAAGTGAGCAAATAAATGATCAATGTACTTTATGAAATTGTATTATGTTTATACAATCGATTATGTAACAGTGATGTTTAAATGAATTTTTAATTGTACAAGTGTACCACCTTTTATGTTGTAAGCAAGTATTTGAAGCCCCTGCAAAACATATGCCTTTACAAAATTCCCGCTGCCCCCTTGTGATATAAGCAGGCAACGTATTGAGTGCGACCCCTGCGGGTGTTGAAGGCTGTTTCGAGACAAATAGAGACCATTAAAGGCACCGAGGTGGGATCAAGGGAAGGATTCTTAAAAGGGTTGTTGAAGAGTCAAGAGGGGACTGTGAGAACGGAATTTTAGAATTTTAAGAACAGAATTTTATGGGGACATTTAAGATGAGATTAATCAATCATGTATTGCTCGCTTGGCCTTGCGGCTGGTACAGCGCAATGGCAGGAAATAAACTCTGCTTCAATGACTACTTTAAATACCTCTCCCCTCCACATACGATGAAATTGTGTTATCATGGTATGATAAAAGGAGGGATTGTTGGAGAATTTTCTGAGCTTTGCTAATTAATTCTTAACTTTGTAAAAATAGAGAAACAGGACGCAGCTTGTAGCTAACCTAACCAATGATCAGGAAATGTAGACAGAGCAACTGACCACAATCATCTGGCTTAGGAAGGAACAGAGCTCATGATGGATTTTGGGGAAGTTAAAGCAGAGTGTTCGTTACTGACTCTTCCGCTTTTATCATGTTTGTCCAACCTAGCCAGAAGTAACGGCCAAATATAGTACCTGGAGTGTACGTTAAATAGGGAACAATAGCTTGTTATGCTCGAACTAACGCTCTACTGACCTCGGACATTGCAAAGGGCACAGAGCTGCAGGTGGTCTTGTGGTTGTCCTGTGTTTGATGCTTAAATGTGAAACTGCTAGCTCTGCTTCTTTTATACTATATAAATCCACGGCGATTTGTAGCTGGCGGGAGCAGCACTGGACTGCATTTAGGTAAGGTGTGCTCCCCCATGATATCATGTAATAAAAAGTTTGTTCTCAACGTCTGAGTCCGGAGAATTTGTTCAACAATTGGGCACAATCTGGATTTTCTTCAACAGTCACATGGAAGGACAAGGGCAGCAGATGCATGTGAACATTACAACTTGCAAGCTTCCCTTCAAGTCACACAACATCCTGGCTTGGAATTTTATCGCCGTTCCTTCACTGTCGCTGGGTCAAAATCCAGGAACTACTTTCCTAACAGCACTGAGGGTGCACCTACACCACATGGACTGCAGCAGTTCAAGAATGCGGCTCACCATCACCTTCTCGAAGGCAATTAGGGATGGGCAACAAAAGCTGTCAAACCAGCGATGCCCACATCCCATGAACTAATAAAATAAAACTGTATTTAAAAAGATCAGTGGTCCTAATACAGAAGCCTGTGGAAGACAACTTAATACTTTCAATCTGAAGAACAATTGCCCCCCACATCTCTTTGCACTCTCTTCCTCAGCAAACATCATATCCAAACTGTCATTGGCCCTTTACTCCACCGGTTTCAGTTTACCAGACACGTTTCGTAAATGTTAGTTGATCAAACACCTTTATAAAGTCCATCTACATGACATCAACTGTACGTCCTTCCTCAACCCTACCTGTTACTTCATCAAAGAACTCGATGAATCTGTTTATCATAGAATCATAGAACAGGTCCAGCAGAGGGGCAGGTATTTACACCATCTTTTCCGTGCCAGCTCTTTGCAAGTACCACTCACCTAGTCCCACTCCTCTGGCTTTTCTCTGTAGCCATGTTTATTTTTCTGCATAATTGCCCTATTCTTTTTTGAAAGCCAAGATTGAATCAGCCTGCACCAACATCTCAGACAGTTTATTACAGAACCTAATGACTCGCTATGTAAAGGTTTGCCCTCATGTTGCTGTCATTTCTTTTGTCAATCGCCTCAAAACGGTGCCCTCTCGTTCTCCATCCTTCCAAGAATAAGTACAGTCTCTCCATATCTGCTATACTCAGACAACTCTTAATTTTGAACACCGCTATAAAATCATCTCTCAAATTTCACTTATCTAAGGAGAGCAGAACCAACTTTTCCAAACAATTCACATAACGGCATTCCCTCCTTCCTGGAACTATTTTATTGAATCTTCTCTGCACCCGCTCTAATGCCTTCAAATGCTTCCTAAAGTGCGTTGCCCAGAACTGGGCACAATACTTCAATTGAGGGGAACCAGTTTCTCATGCAGGTTTATCATAACTTCCTTGCTTTTCTACTTTATGCCCCAACTTATAAAGCTCGGGAGACCGTTGGCTTCATTAAACATTTTCTCAAGCTGCCCTTTGAACGTCACTGACTTGTGCACATATAACCCCAGGTCCCTCTGCTCCTGCAGCCCCTTTAGAATTGCACCTTTCATTTTATATTACATGTTCTTGTTCTTCCTACCAAAATAAACCACTTCACATTTCTCTGCATTAAGTCCATCTATTTTATATATATACATATATGTATATATAAAAGAAGGGCTGCTACCACTAACTCCTGAAGATCTCCACTGTATACTTTACTACAGTCAGCACTGCTTTACGTTTCCTGTCACTCATCCAATTTCATATCCATTCCGCTACTGCAATTTTTACAAATGTGTTCTAACCCCACCAAAAAGACTGCTCTATAGCTCATTATCAAATGTTGTTTGGAAATCCATGTTTCCACATAACCCTCATCAAACCTTTCTGTTACCCCATCAAAAAACGCAAGCATTTATTATTCCATGATTTCCCAACCAGCCAATATTTCTTCCTGGAATATGGTCTCTGAAATTTCCCCCATCATTGACATTCTGCAGGCTGGACCGTATTTACAGGGTTTATCCCCCTCCTTTTTATTCTACAGTTTTACATTTACAACCCTCCAGTCCACTGGCACAACTCCCATATTCAAAGAGGATCGAAGGATTCTGGCCAATGCTTTTGCTTTTTCCACATTTCCTTCCCTCAGCAACGCTCAAACATCTCCTCAAGACTGGGTAAATGGTCTACTTTATAGTCGTACAAAAAGTGTTGAATTGAAAGGAATTAACTGAACCTGTTTTTTCAGTCTATAATTAACATCAGTCTCCATGGACCCTAATTTTGCCACTGGAGGGTTTCCCTTTTCTATTAATAAGGTACTCTTTACAGTGTGCTATCCCATAGAGTCAGCGGAGGCATCACACCTGGCAGTAACAGGGATCAGCGGCCCTGGAGACAGGGAGAGGATAGATCACGATATGAGAATAATAGATTGGAGTGTTAGAAAAATGGGTGAGAATCTGAGAACAAGAGATTGGAATGTTACAACAATGGTCAGGAGTTTCTCCCCTGCCTTTGACTTTCTTTCTGCATTTTATGATTGGCTAACATTGGATCGCCGAATCTATTTCGCCCTTTTAACGATGCAAACGATGTATTATCCCATCCTTGCTATTGTTGGTGTCGCTGGTAAGTGCCTCTCACAAGTTATTGATTCTATAAATTAAGCTTAACTTCAGTACTGTTATTGTCATTTACTCTGTCTTGCTTGTTGATATAATTGTTCCTGGTAACTCTCTGTGTCCAGCTATTAGATCGTGATATTTGATTTAACTGTATTATTTTCTTGGCACTTGCATTTTGGGAAGACTAAATCTATTGTCATTGATTTCCATCAGAAATTCTGTTCCCGATCCACCCACTCCATCTCGCGCCCTGGCCAATGTCTGAGAATGAACACGACTGCTCACAACCTCGGTGACCCTTTGATCCTAAGCGAAGTTCGAATCTCTTAGCCTCTGTTTCAGCAAAATTGCCGACTGTCACCTTCATAATATTGCACGTCTCCACCTCTCCGTCAGCTCATCTGCTGCATAAACCCTCATACTTGCCTTTGTCGAATCCAGTCGAATATTCCACAGTTTTTCTGGCCACCATCACAATTAAAAGCCTCCTTAAATTTCAGGTCATCCAGGACAATGCTGCCTAATTCACACCAAGTACAGTTCATCCATAACCCCTATGCTCACTCACCTATCCTCGCTCCAGGTCCGGCAATGTTACAATCTTAATATACTCATTCTTGGGTTAAAATCTCTCAATGGCCTCCACCCTCCGATTAGGCCCATTCCCCTGCACATTTACCATATTCCAGGCACTTCTTGTAGTTTGATTATTTATCATTCCCTTTTTATGGTGAATTTCTTTCTCTGTGGATCTCTCTCTGGCCATGATTTTGGCCTCAGTAGAGTCACTGGGATCGGTGCTGTGGAATCCACGCTGGTGATCATTTCTGTTGTGGCCTGCACGCTACCCATGATGGAGAGGGTGCTAGTCCCTGAGTAACCTGCATGGACTGGCAGCGGGAACATGGTCTGAATTTGGCATCAATCAGGCGTTCTGGCAGCTTTCTAACTTGGTCTGCACTGACCATCTGTGTTAGTCACTCTCAGCTCAACAGGCTATAGTTACAGTGTATCTCTGTCTGCAACATGACAAACAAATGGAGCACAGGCTGCAGTGAGGGGCTGCGCAAAGTATGCGGAGGGTGGGGGGGGGGGCGGTGCTCTGCCCTACCCAGCCGGGTTTCCCGAGAGTACTTTTCCTACATACACATAACCCAGGAGCAGTGTGTGAGGTGACTCTGATTCAATAAGGAGGTGGTTACAGAGCTGTGCCACCTGCTACATTACGACCTGAAGCCTCACACCAGGGTGAGGACAGAACTGCCAGTGACCATTACGTTCACATTTTCATTGAACTTCTGTGAATCTGGATCTTTCCAGGGAGGAGCAGGCGACATTTTCAACATCTCCTAATATGTCATCACTCGATGTACCCGGAAGGTGATGGAGGCATCCCATATGGTTTTTCTCCTCAGTTGGGAGAAGCAGGATGAGAAGACCTGTAGTTTTAACAGGATGGCCGGATTTCCGCTGGGGTATGTGGCTCTGTGGGGCCTCCAAGTCAACGGGGAGAGGTACAGAAACTGATATACTCAGTGCATGAATGTGCAGTTGGTGTGTGAACATGCCCAGTACATCATGTTTGTAAATATCCACTAGCCTGGAAGAAGCCACAATACCTTCATTATGAAGTAGTCAGCCCTTCCCCGCGTCTTCAGCTCTCCATGTAAAAAGAGAAATTGTCTCCTCGGAGACATATCCCTCTATACGCGGTTCATTTTCCACCCACCCACCATTGCCCCCACCCCATCACTCAAAATGCAAGGACATCAAGTATATAACGAGAGCAATGCAGTCACTAAGAACATCATGCAGAAGACCATCGGCTTCCAATGACTGAACCGTTCAGGTGGAGCCCTCCAGTAGACATTGAAGCAGGTGCCCAAGTTCATGGTGTTCTGCTGCACCATTCATATTGTTGCCATCATGAGAATACAAGTATTGCATCCAGGAATTCAGAGGATACCTCAGGAAGAGGAGGCAGAGAGGATATTTTCTGGAGACCTTCCACCCGAAATGTCCGTCATAGAATTCCTGATAAGATACTGGTTCCAATAGGATCATGTAACCATATAACCATACAAATTAGGAGCAGAAGTCGGCTATTCAGCCCATATAGCTTGCTCCGCAATTTAATGCTATCATCGCTGATCTGTTTTCTGTCTGAAATTCCACATTCCCATTTATCCCCGATAATCTTTCGTTGCCTTTCCAAACAAGGATCTATCTTACTCAGCCTTAAACGTATTCAATTACCCCACCCCCACCACCTTCTGAGGCAGAACATTCCAAAGTCACATGACCCTCTGAGAGAAAAACATTCTCCTCGTCTCTGTCCTAAATGGGCGACACTTAATTTTCATCAGTGCACGCTAGTTCTGGACTCACCCGCAAGAGGAAACATCCCCTCCACATTCACCCTGTCAAGACCGTTCAGGATCTTATATACTTCAGTCAAGTCTCCCCTCACTCTTCTAAGTTCCAATGAAAACATGCCCGACTTGTCCAACATTTCCACATAATACAACCCACTCATTCCAGGTATCAATCTAGTAAATATCCTTTGAACAGCCTCCAATGCATTTTTTTTTTAGAATTAGAACATTCCAAAGCAGTACAGGCCCTTCGGCCCTCGATGTTGCGCCGACCTGTGAAACCATCTGACCTACACTATTCCATTTTCATCCATATGTCTATCCAATGACCACTTAAATGCCCTTAAAGTTGGCGAGTCTACTACTGTTGCAGGCAGGGCCTTCCACGCCCCTACTACTCTCTGAGTAAAGACACTACCTCTGACATCTGTCCTATATCTATCACCCCTCAACTTAAAGCTATGTCCCCTCGTGTTTGCTATCACCATCCGAGGAAAAAGACTCTCACTATCCACCCTATCTAACCCTCTGATTATCTTATATGTCTCTATTAAGTCACCTCTCCTCCTCCTTCTCTCCAACGAAAACAACTTCAAGTCCCTCAGCCTTTCCTCATAAGACCTTCCCTCCATACCAGGCAACAGTCTAGTAAATCTCCTCTGCACCCTTTACAAAGCTTCCACATCCTCCCTATAATGCAGTGACCAGAACTGCACGCAATACTCCAGGTGCGGTCTCACCAGAGTTTTGTACAGCTGCAGCATGACCTCGTGGCTCCGAAACTCGATCCCCCTACTAATAAAAGCTAACACACCATATGCCTTCTTAACAGCCCTATCAACCTGGGTAGCAACTTTCAGGGATTTATGCACCTGGACACCAAGATCTCTCTGTTCATCTACACTACCAAGAATCTTCCCATTGGCCCAGTACTCTGCATTCCTGTTTCTCCTTCAAAAGTGAATCACCTCACACTTTTCCGCATTGAACTCCATTTGCCATCTCTCAGCCCAGCTCTGCAGCCTATTTCTGTCCCTCGGTAACCTACAACATCCTTCGGCACTATCCACAACACCACAGACCTTCGTGTCATCCGCAAATTCAATAACCCACCCTTCTACACCCTCTTCCAGGTCATTTATAAAAATGACAAACAGCAGTGGCCCCAAAACAGATCCTTGCGGTACACCACTAGTTACTGAACTCCAGGATGAACATTTGCCATCAACCACCACCCTCTGTCTTCTTTCAGCGAGCCAATTTCTGATCCAAAGCTCTAAATCACCTTCAACCCCATACTTTCGTATTTTCTGCAATAGCCTACCGTGGGGAACCTTCTCAAACGCCTTACTGAAATTAACATCCTTCCTTAAACAAGGAGACAAAAACTGTACGCAGTATTCTAACTGTGGTCTCACCAATGCCCTGCATAACGGAAGCATAACATTTCTACTTTTATTTCCTCTTGTAATAAAGCGTCTCATTCTATTTGCCTTCTTATTAACTGCTAAAACTGCATGCCAACCTTTTGTGACTCGTGCAGTAGAACACCTAGATCCCTCTACACCTCGGAATTCTCCAACACTCCCCCTTTGAGAAATACTCTGTTTTTTTTATTCTTCCTGCCAAAATGAACAACTTCGCGTTTTCCCACATTATAATCCATCTTCCAGATTGCTGCCCACTCACTCAACCTATCTCTATCAGTCTGCAACCTCCTTATGTCCTTTCTCACCATGGCTCCCCCATTCACCACCATTACACCCATCTGAGATGCACCATCACAGCGTCGCCTTGGTCATAATAGTGCAATAATAAACCACCAGCAAAACCCTTTACATTTACATAGTTATCAAACAACATTTTCAATTATACAAACAAAACTGATCTATTGACTCTTGTGTATTCGCTTGGTGCCTATTTTGCGGGTTCCCGCGACTTGCCTAGTGCTGATACACAGTGCTTCCCCAGTGGCTGCAGTATGGCTGGTGGAAGACTGACGACTTTCACTGGGGTAGACTGCAGATGGACTTGCAGGACGCTCTCGAGCAGCTGTGGGCCTTGAGGGCTCGAATTCAGACTGCAACACCTCGGCATGTGAAGCAGAAGCCTGGGCTGGCTGATGGGAAGCAGCAAGGACAATGATGGAGTAGCGGTGAAGGGAGAACAAATACTGACATCCTCAGAGAGGACAGCAGGTTTAAGCTCCACGAAGCCACTGCCAGTAACATGGGGCAACACATCAGCAATCCTAGTAATCTACTGGATAACAGATTGCTCGACTGCTGTGAGAGCCTGCAAAAACCTTTGAGCACTGAGATCCACAGCCATGATGGCAGCAGTCTGATCCTGCATGGCAGCAAGCATGGTTCTCATGACCTCAGTCTGAGCTTCCACTGTAGCACTGAAACGTTGGGTGTCTGCCGCCTGTGCTGCAGTGGAAACTGAGACAATGGTTACCAGACGCTGTATCATGGCTGGGTTCGTGAGAGCTGTCATCGAGTTAGTGACCAATTCCACAGCAGAAAGAATGGACTTCATGAGCCATATCCTCTGCGACATTGGAATTGGAATCCTCCATATTCCTTGATGCTGACAACAGACAGCCTGACAGGCCTGTCAATGGATATTGTCTCATCACTCTCTGGGCTGGATTGTATGGGCCCCGTTGAGTTGAGGTCGGAGGCGGTCGACTAGAGAATCGCGATGGGTGGTAGGGGCAGAGAACCTGTCGTCACCCCATCGCCAGGTGATCTTGCCGGGGAGAGGGATAGGCTGACGGTGACTTTCCCACCCAAATGCCAATTGCGGGCCTTCCGTGGTCACCTAAGGGGCAATTCCTGCTACCTCTGGGACCTCACGAGCCATGTGGGGGGGGGGGTGGAGGGGTGTTTGTGCGTACCTCTGTGAAGTGGGGAGTGCACCTTGCAAAACGCGGGACCCTTCCTACTGGCTTGGTGGAATCTCCCTCCTCTATGGGTAATTTATGGACCACAGAAGAACATCCCAGGACACCCCTACCCCTGGGCTTTATGGCCACCCCTTCAATCCCCCACACCAGAGACTTCCAGACTGGCCACGGTGAACCCACCTCACTCACCTTGGGTCCACGTTCCAGCACTGAACTTGTGTCCAAGACCTCTGCAGTACTGAAAGTGACCACCTCTCCTGGTGCTTGTGCCGATACTGCTGAGCTGCCAGTTCTCTGAATGGCCAGCAGCTGTTGGAGGTAGGATCCTCATTTTTAAAGGGACTTGGATCCTAGCATAAGACATTTAGACAAAAAACAACGCAGGGTCGCTTTGGGGCGAGGTGGGGGTGGGTGGCACGAAGAGGTCGAGGTGTTGTTAACCCCGCCTTTCTGGCCCGGCGCTAGGAGCCACGCCTGCTACACATATCCAGCCCCATATCGCTGTGATCGCCTCCTGTCCCACCACACACTAACATATCTATGTTCATCTTATATTGGCCTCTTGTGCATTCCTGATTTTAATATCGTCACCATTGGTGGTAGCACCTTCAGTTGTATGGACCCTAAGCTCCAGAATACCATCTCCGCGCCTCTCCTGCTCACTTTATGTCTTTAAAACACTCCTTGATGCATATTTATTTGATCCAGCTTTTTGTCATCTTACCTACAATCTCCTTATGGAGCTTGGTATCTTATTTTGTTACATAATGCGCCTATGAAACATCTTGGGACATTTTACAACATTAAAGGTGCTATAGAAATACAAGTTGTGGTTATTGTTGCTGTCCAGTCCATCACCCTGTCTATGCACTCATGAATTCTATTACTATCTTGCTCGCTCAACACTATACTTCCACGCTTCATGACTTCTGCAAATTGTGACATTGTGAACTGTAGCCTCCCCTTTCGGTAACCTGTGGCCCATGGATGGACCCTTGGCAGCAAAGGTGATTCTCCCTGAAATACCCCCGCACTAAGCGAGCACCATCACCCACTTTCCAGGGGTTACCATACTGGCACTGGCAATCCCAGCCAACTCACCTGGGGTCTGGGACTCCAAGGCTGCTAATATCCCAGGTGTGGTATTGTACCAACAGTAGTCCCTGCTCCCTGACTATCCCCTGCTGCAACACTTGATTTACTTCTGGTCTGGGACTCTAACAATGGACCTGGTCCCAGACCCGTTGTAGTACCGGAACTGGCACCGATCAGCTGACTGTGCGTGGTGTCATCGCCAGACTTACCTATTGGTCTGGGGCACTATGGGTCTAGGATGTAATACTGGCAGTTCCACTGCTCTCAGTGGCGTTGCCGATACTAGTGAGCAGCTGGCCATGATTGTTCAGCAGCTTTGGCAGATGGGATTCCCATCCTTTAAGGGATGTGGACCACGGCACCAGGCAGTTAATTGCTGAAGAGCCACACGGTGTGTAGGCTCTGAATTTCTATGACAGGCCCGCCGTCAGGAACCCCACTGGCTCCACTAAATTCAGCTCCCTGTCTCCAGCAGAAATTCCTGTCACTGGGAAAATAATTCGATGCATACTGAATGCAACAACAAATGTGCAATTGTCATCCTAAACACCTTGAAACTGCTGTTTTCACTCCCAACCTGGAGTAAAATATCCTGATAATTTCCCTTGTTTACTTTTATCTTAGTGACGATTGAGATTATTTGTTTCATTGCTTTTTCAGTGGACTCATTCCCAATTATTCCTTTGAAATAATTGAATTCCGTGCTGCCTATCACAGGTGGGGGAATCTCTCAGTCAGTCCAACATTTAATTTCCTGCTCAAGAGCGACGTGCAGCAGACGTTGTAAATCTGAAATAAAAAACAGAAAATGCTGGAAACATTCATCAGGTCTGGCAGCACCTGTGGAGAGAGAAGCAGACTTAATGTTTCAGGTCAATGACCCGTCATCAGAACTGGGAGAGTTTAGCAATGGATCAGATTTTAAACCAGACAAGGAAAGGAGGGAGGGGGATGATTATGATTAACATTGATTTTAACATGTCAGTATCATCCTCTTTTCATTTAATCTCTCCTGCCTTCTATTACAACACTTCCCTTGATCTTTCAGCTTCCATCATTTCAGTACATCACTGGATACAGGAACATATTTGTAAATCTCAATAAGTCCTCAATCAAACTGGCAACTATGCTCCTAGACTGATGTATAATTTCTCTATTTATTCCCCTTCCTCACAGTTAACTTGCTGACGATTGGGATCTTATCTCGGGGAAAATGCGGGCTCTCCAAATGTGTCACTCGCTACCTGGTAGCCATGGCAGCGGCGGATCTCCTGGTCATTATCCTGGACCTGATATTGAGACACATTCCCATTGTTTATCCGGAACAGTTTCATTTCCTGTTGTCCATCCCCGTGTGTAATGTCCACGCTATCCTGCTTTACACAGCCACAGACTGTTCTGTCTGGTTCACCGTCACTTTCACCTTTGATCGATTTGTGGCCATTTGTTGCCAGAAGCTGAAAAGTAAATATTGCAGTGAGAAAACGGCGGCTGTGGTTCTGGGAACAGTGATTGTGCTGAGCTGTTTAAAGAACATCTTCTGGTATTTTATGTTCACAGGTCGGTATTTGCTGTGGAACATCCCATGGTTTTGTGATGCAGCAGAGGATGCTCGAAATTCTCCTGTCTGGGGAGCAATCGAGTTCCTCCATTACATTCTAACACCGTTTGTCCCATTTATGGTGATTGTACTGCTCAATGCTCTCACCGTCAGACACATTTTAGTGAGCAGCAGAGGTCGCAGGAGACTCCGGGATCATAGCAGTGGGGACAGATGCAAAGACCCGGAGATGGATAGCCGAAGAAAATCCATCATTTTGCTGTTAATTATCTCGGCAAATTTCATTCTGTTATGGGCAGTGTTAATGGTGTTTTCGATATGGAGCCGGATGTGGTATTTGGGCTATCACTCTGTATTTCTACCCGAGTTTCTGCGGGAATTGGGTTTTATGCTACAGCTGCTGAGCTGCTGCACAAACACTGCAATTTATGCCGTGACCCAGACTCAGTTCAGAGTGCAGTTGAAGAATGTGCTGAAATATCCCTTTACTCCAATTTTTAAATTCATTCAATGTTGAGATGTGTGCGTGAGATAGAGACAGACCCGTTGTCGGTGCGAGAGAGAAATGCAGGGTGTGTGTGAGAGAGAATCAAGCAGGGAGTGGGTGAGAGAGAGACAGACAAGGAGCGTGTGCGAAAGAGACAGACAGAGAGTTTGGGAGAGAGACCGTTCGGGAATGTGTGTGAGAGAGACAGACAGAGATGGAGTGTGAGGGAGAAAGACAAGGTGTGTATGTCAGAGAGATAGACAGGGAGTGTAGGAGAGTGAGACAGTCAGGGAGTGCGTGAGAAATAAAGAGACAGGAAGTGAGTTTGAAGGAGAAAGACAGGGTGTGTGTGTGAGAGAGAGGGAGACAGACAGGGAGTAGTGTGAGAGAGACAGACAGGGAGACTAGGTGAGGGAGACAGACAGAGAGCGTGTCTGTGTGTGAGAGAGAGAGAAAGGCAGGGAGTGTGTCTGAGAGACAGAGACAGACAGGGAATGTGTGAGAGAGACAGGTAAGAAGTGTGAGAGAGAGGAAAACAAGCAGGGAGTGCGTGAGAGATTTATAGTGAGAGTGTGGGAGAGACAGAGAGGGACTGTGCGTATGAGAGTGAGGTACAGTGTGTGTGAGAGAGACTGACAGGTTTTGTGTGTGAGAGAGAGACTGTGAGGCAGTATGTGTGAGAAAGACAGACAGAGAGTGTGTGTGAGAGACAGACAGGGTGTGTGTGAGGCAGATGCAGACAGGCAGTAATTGAAAGAGAGGCAGACATGCATTGTATGTGAGAGAGACAGAGGGGGCGTGTGTGTGTGATAGAGGCAGTCAGGCCGTGCGTGAGAGACAGACAGTGCGTGTGAGAGATGTAGGCAAGGAATATGTGTGACTGAGGCTGAAAGGGTGAGTGAGAGAGAGAGACAGACACGCTGTGTGTTTGAGAAAACAGCCAGGTCATGTTCATGAGCGAGACAGGCATGGAGTGTGGGACATGCAGGGATTGCCTGTGAGACCGAAAGGGGGGAAGTCTGCATAAGTAAGGCAGACAAGGAGTGTATTTGAGATGCAGACAGGAAGGGTGCATGAGAGACAGTCAGCGATTTAGTATGAGAGATACGGACACGCAGTTTGTGAGCTGGAGAGAGCGACAGGGTGTGTGTGTGTGTGTGTGTGTGTGTGTGTGTGTGTGTGTGTGTGTGTGTGTGTGTGTGTGTGTGTGTGTGTGTGTGTGTGTGTGTGTGTCAGGCAAGGCATGAGAGACAGAGAAAGAGAGAGAAAACAGGGACAAGGCTAGAGAGTGAGACAGACAGGGACTGAGGTAGTTGGGGACATGGAGTGAGATAGTGACTGGGAATGGGAGACAGAGACAGGGTTTTTGAATGAGAGGCAGGGAGAGAGGGAGTGCAGAGAAATGTAGGTAAACAGGGAGTTAGAGGTGGTGGAATATGAGAGAGAGTGAGACAGAGAGAGAGTGAATGACAAAAAGAGTGACAGGAGTGAGGGAACGAGACAGAGCGGGACCAGGCGTGAGAAGGGGAGACATGGAGTAGAGAGATTGAGTGTGAGAGACAGGCAAGGAGTGATAGAGAAAGAGATGGGATTGCGGGACTGAGAAAGGGAGTGGCAGAAAGTGAGAGACAGACATGAAGTGTGAGAGATAAAGGGAAACGGAGTGCTGGCACAGTGCTGCAGTGGTTAGCACTGCAGCCTCATAGCTCCATGAACCCGCGTTCGATTCTCGGTACTCTCTGTTCGCAAGTTCTGCCTGTGACCCCGTGGGCTTTCGCCAGGTGCTCCGGTTTCCTCCCACAGCGAAGGACTTGCAGGTTGATTTAAAAATTGGCCAACTTAAATTGCTCCTCGTGTCGGTAGGAAATGTGAGATTACTGCAGGGTCAGTATAAATGGGTGGTTGCTGGTCTGCACAGGCTCAGTGCACCAAAGGGCCTGTCTCAGTGCTGCATCTCGAAACAAATAAAAATGAGAGGCAGAGGGAAAGAAACAGCAACAGAGTGAGAGCGGAGTAGGATACTGAGAGATAGGGACAGACAGATCGTGACAGGGATTGGGAGAGACAAACAGACAGATTGTGTGTGGATCGGTCAGACAGACAGAGTGCAAGAGAGAATTACAGGGAGGTGGAGATGAAGAGTGATTCTCAGCCCTTACGGGCCACTGTCTGCCTCAGCAGCGTCCACTTCTCAAAGTGGGGCTGTGGAGGCACCAGAGCTGCTTGCCTTCTGACCTAAGAGCAGCGGGAACATGCTCTGTGCCCTTTATTGGACAGCGAGCTCAGAGCAGAAATTTAGGAAGCTATGTACCGGGCATGTTGTTCCATCAATCTCATTGCTGGGAAGAGCAGGCTCAGGTCCTTCTATGTGGTCCTGACATCAGGTTTCTGAAACCGCAAGAAAATCCGGTGCAGACATGGAGAAAGGGAACGACAGATGGAACATACTGGGTTTAATATTTAGTATGAGCTGTCTGTGGAATTGACCGGTGTCACTGGTTCATTCCCCAGTCTCTGTGAGTGGAATCAGATATTTGAAAATTGCAGTAATATTCCCGACAAGGACTTGGAGTTAAAGATATCAAATCAATAAAACAGATCTCCTGGTCATAATAATAAAAGCAAAATACTGCGGATGCTGGAAATCTGAAATAACAGCAAGAAATGCTGGAAATACTCTGCCGGTCTGGCAGCATCTGTGGAGAAATAAGCAGAGTTAACGTTTCAGGTCAGTGACCCTTCTTCAGAACGAGCAAATGTTAGAAATGTAAATGGTCATAAGCAAGTAAAGCGGGGGTGGGGCAAGAGATAACAAAGGGGAAGGTGTAAATAGGACAAGGTCACAGAAAAGCTGACCAGAAGGTCGTTGAGCAAAGGCAAACAATATGTTAATGTTGTGTTGAAAGATAACGCACGAGTACTGATCGGGTGTTGACAGACTGAAGATTAAACAACCGCAAGTACAAACATGAAAAAAACAGTGGGGAAGCAAACTGAACAAACGAGGATGAAATAAAATAAACACGAAAAAATATTTAAATAAGGAAAAAGAAAAAGTAACTGAAAATACAAGTAAAATGGAGCCCATCATCTTCTGAAATTATTGAACTCAATGTTAAGACGGGCAGGCTGCAATGTGCCTAATCGGTAAATGAGGTGCTGTTCCTCGAGCTTGCGTTGATGTTCACTGGAACACGACAGCAGTCCCAGGACAGAGATATGAGCATGACAGCATGGGGGAGTGTTGAAATGGCAAGCAACAAGTAGCTCAGGGTCCAGCTTGCAGACTGAGCGGAGGTGTTCCGCAAAGCGGTCACCCAGTTTGCGTTTTTTTTCATTCATTCATGGGATATGGGCGTCACTGGTTATGCCAGCATTTATTGCCCAACCCTAACTGCCCTTGAGAAGGTGGTGGTGAGCTGCCTTCTTGAACCGCTGCAGTCCATTTGGCGTAGGAGCACCCATCGTGCTGTTACAAAGGGAGTTCCTGGATTTTGACCCAGCGACATTGAAGGAACAGCGACATAGTTCCAAGTCAGGATGGTGTGTCATTTGGAGGGGAACTTACAGGTCGTGGTGTTCCCATGTATTTGCTGCCCTTGTCCTTCGAGTTGGTAGAGGTCGCGGGTTTGGAAGATGCTGTACAGGTCTTGCTGCATTTCTACACAGACTGCTTCAGTATCTGCAGAGTCACGAATGGTGCTGATCATTGTGCAATCATCAGCGAACATCCCCACTTCTGACCTTATGATTGAAGGTAGGTCATTGATGATGCAGCTGAAGATGGTTGGGTCTAGGACACTACCCTGAGGAACACCGGCAGTGATGTTCTGGAGCTCAGATGATTGACCTCACACAACCACAACCATCTTCCGTTGTGCTCGGTATGACTCCAGCCCGCGGAGGGTTATCCCCCTGATTCCCATTGACCTCAGTTTTGCTGGGGCTCCTTGATGCCATAGTCGGTCAAATGCTGCCTTGATGTCAAGGGCAGTCGCTATCACCTCACCTCTTGAGTTCAGCTCTTTTGTCCATGTTTGAATCAAGGCTGTAATGAGGTCAGGAGCTGAGTGGCCCTGGCGAAACCCAAACTGAGCGTCACTGAGCAGGTTATTGCTAAGCAAGTGCCGCTAAATGGCACTGTTGATGACACCTTCCATCATTTTACTGATGATTGAGAGTCGGCTCATGGGGCGGTAATTGGCCGGGTTGGACATTTCCTGCTTTTTTTGTGTAGACGGCATAACTGGGCAATATTCCACATTTCAGGGTAGATGCGAGTGTTGCAGCTGTACTGGAGCAGCTTGTCTAGTGGCGCGGCAAGTCCTGGAGTACAGGACTTCGGTCCTATTGCCGGAATATTGTCAGGGCCCATAGCTTTTGCAGTATCCAGTGCCTGCAGTCATTTCTTGATATCACGCGGAGTGAATCGAATTGGCTGCAGACTGGCATCTGTGATGCTGGGGACTTCAGGAGGAGGCCAAGATGGATCATCAACTCGGCACGTCTGGCTGAAGATTTTTGCAAATGCTCCAGCCTTATCTTAATGCTTCAGCTATTGGTGAACCCAATGTAGAGGACACCACATTGTGAGCAGCGAATCCCATCTACTAAATTGAAAGAAGTACAAGTAATTCGCTGCTTCACCTGAAAGTGGTGTTTGGGGCGAGGGATAGTGAGGAGAGAAGAGGTAAATCGGCAGGTATTACACCTGCTGCGATTGCAGGGGAATGTGCCATGGGAAGGGGACGAGGTGGTGGGGGTAATGGAGGAGTGGACCAGGGTGTCACGGAGGGAACGATCCCTTCGCGATGCTGACAGGGGAAGGGACGCTGTAGGTGGCGGAAATGACGGAGGATGATCCTTTGGATATGGAGGCTGATGGGGTGGAAAATGAGGACAAGGGGAACCCTGTCGCGGTTTTTATTTATTTACCATTTATTTAGAGATACAGCACTGAAACAGGCCCTTCAGCCCACCGAGTCTGTGCCGACCGACAACCACCCGTTTATACTAACCCTACAATAATCTCGTACTCCCTATCACCTACCGAAACTCGGGGAAATTTACAATGGGCAATTTACCTATCACCTGCAAGTCTTTTGGATGTGTTAGGAAACCAGAGCACCCGGCGAAAACCCATGCAGACATAGGGAGAACTTGCAAACTCCTCACAGACAGTACCCAGAATCGAACCCGGGTCCCTGGAGCTGTGAGGCTGCCGCGCTAACCACAGAGCCACTGTGGTTTTGGCAAGGAGGGGAAGGAGAGATGGTAGAGGTGCGGGAAATGGGCCGGACACGGTTGAGGGCCCTGTCAACCACAGTGGAGGTGGGGGCGATCCTCAGTTGAGGAAAAAGGAAGACATATCAGAAGCGCTGTCATGGAGGGTAGCATCATCAGAGAAGATGCGTGGGAGATGGAAAAACTAGGAGAATGGAATGGAGTCCTTACAGGAGGCAGGGTGTGAAGAAGTATAGTCGAGGTAGCTGTGGGAGTCAGTGGGCTTATAATGGATATTAGGGAACAACCTATCCGCAGAGATGGAGATAGAGAAGTCTAGAAGAGGAAGGGAAGTGTCGGACATGGATCATGTGAAAGTGATAGAAGGTTGGAAATTATAGACAAAGTTGATCAAGTTTTCCAGTTCGGGCAGGAGCAGGAAACTGCTCCGATCCAGTCATCAATGTCCCGGAAAAAAGATTTGGGGGAGGGGGACTGAGGAGGACTGGAACAAGGAACGTTCGACATATCCCACAAAAAGACAGGCATAACTAGGACCCATGTGGATACCCAGAGCGACAGCTTTTATTTGAAGGAAGTGCGTGGAGTTGAAGGACAAGTTGTTCAATGTGAGAACAAGTTCAGCCAGGTGGAGGAGGGTGGTGGTGTATAGGGACTGATTGGGCATCTGTTCATGGAAGAAGCGGAGAGCCCACAAATCGTCCTGATGGGGGATGGAGATGTTGGGAGATTGGACGTCCATAATGAAGAGGGGGCGGTTAGGGCCAGGAAATTGAAAATTGTCAAATGAAGTAGGGCGCCAGAAGAGTCAAGGTGGGAAGAGACTGGACCAGAGGAGAAAAGATAAAGTCAACATTGGAAGAAATATGTTCAGTGGGGCAGGAACAGGCTGATACAATGGGTCTGCCAGGACAGTCCAGTTTGTGGATTTTGGGAAGGAGAAGGTGTAACCAGTCAAACAATTTCTATCCTGTGTCAGTGGACAGGACGCAAAGGGAACAGATTGAGAGACATCGTAACATGTTACACTCAGTGGGTGGACACAAACTGCTGACCTGGTGTTTTTCTAGGTGGGAAGGGAGCCAGTCCCAATCCCAAATCCTCTCCCCTCCCTCTCTGCCAGGGAATGGACATGTATCTCAGTCTGGTGTGTGTGGGTTGTGTGCTCTCAGTATCCCTCTGTCTCAATCTTGATCACTTTCAATCCTCTGTTTTCTAAGCGGCATTTGTTTGTAATGGAATGAGAATATTGATGTAACTGAGACAAGAAGCTTTGGAATCTTTCTGTCCCTCTTATTATGCATCTCGTGTTTTGATTTATCCAATTTTCGTTTTCCCTCGCCTCCTGGGAACATTTGCTCTTGCTTCGAAAAATTTCATGACAAGATGGAAAGAGAGAGAGAGAGTTTTGGGATGAGGACTTTTGTTGGACAGTATATTCCTCTTCCCTGGACAGAGGTCTTTACCCTGCAGCAGCATCGGATTGGTCTCTATGCGTTTGTGTCTCTCTTTACTACACTGAGAGTGAATTTCCTCTCAGGAGCTGAGCTTTGATGCCTCAGTTAAATGTGTTCCTATTGGATTTCGGCGCTTGAGTTTTGAAACTGGTTTAACCCTTTGGTTGATTTCGACCTGGCCTTTCAATGTGACACAAACAGGTTAATTCACGACGCAGAATAGGGAGTGTCCACCCCTACAGAGAAAAGATTGAAGCCATCAAGTAGACCCTATGCGAAGATTTCTTATCAGTCCAGAATAACGCTTCTGTTTCCGCTCAGTGGAATTTAGTCAATGGTTAGGTGATATGCACGACAGCCATTTTAAAATAAGAGCAAATCATAGTGGTCATTTGAAGTGTTACCTTTCTGTGGCAGTGATTTTAACTGACATGCAGTGCGGCTATTTCAAGTGATATGCAGTAACCAGTTAAGTGTTATGCACTGTGGCCATTTTAAGTAGCAGGCAGTGTGGCATTCTTAATATGAATGTGTAAAAACATTTTATGTGACATGCAGTGCCACCATTTTAAGTGATATGGCAGATCAGAGGCTAGGAATTCTGCGGTGACTAACCCAATCCATTCTCCCCAATGTCTGTCCGCTATCTACAAGGCAAAAGTCAGAAGTGTGATGGAATGCTCCCCACTTGCCTGGATGGGTGCAGCTCCAACAACACTGAACAAGATCGACACCATCCAGGACAAAGCAGCCCACTTGATTGTCACCCCATACACAAAAATTCACTCCCTTCACCACCGACGCACAGTGGCAACAAAGCATACCATCTACAAGAAGCACTGCAACCAAGGCTCCTTAGACAGCACCTTCCAAACGGCGAACTCTGCCACCGAGTAGAACAAGGGCAACAGATGCATGGGAGCTGTGTCAACATCCTGGAACTCCCTTCCTAACAACACTCTGGGTGTACCTGCATCCCACACGGACCGCAGCAGTTCAAAGTGGCAGCTCACCGCCACCTTTTCAAGGGCAAATAGGGATGGGCAATAAATGTTGGTCCATCGAGCGATGACCACATCCCAAGAATAAATAAAAAGAAGACAATTTCAGTGACACACATTGCGGTCATTTTAACTGACATTTGTTATTGCCATTTTAAATGATGTGCACTGTGGCATATTTAAGTGATGTGTATACGACCATTTTAAGTGACATGCACTGTGGCCGTATTAAGTGATATGTAATGCGACCATTTAAAGTGATAAATAGTGCAACCATTTAAGTGAGGTGCAGTGTGGCCATTTGAAAGGATATTCAGTGCGACAGTTTTCACTGATATGCAGCGCGATCATTGTATGCCATTTACAATGCGACCACTTTAAATGATCTGCATTTTGACTATTGCAGGTGATATGTGGTGCAACCATTTTAAGTGATATTTGTTGTAACCATTTTAAATGATCTGAACTGTGGCGCTTTTAAGTGGTATGCATGCAGCCATTCAAGTGAGATACAGTGCGGCAATTTGAAATGACTTGCCCTGCAGCCATCTTAAATGATATGAATTGCGACCATTTTAGGTGACATGCTGTGCAGCAATTTTAAGTGACATGCACTGCAGCCATTTTAAGTGAAATGAAGTGCGACCATTTGAAGTGATATGCACTGCGGCCGTTTCACAGGATATGCACCGCGATAATTTTAAGTGACATGCCATGTGGCCATTTCAATAGATATGCAGTGCAACCATTTTAAGCGAGCTGCAGAGTGAACATTTTAAATGGCATGTACTGCCGCCATTTTGCGTGATATGCACTACCGCCATTTTGAGTGATATGCACTGCGACCATTAATGTGGCATGCAGTGTGACTATTTTAACTGGCGTGCATTGCAGCCATTTTAAGTGACACGCATTGTGGCCATTTTAAGTGGAATGCAGTGAGACTATTTGAAGTGATATGCCCGCTGGCTCTTGTAAATGACATGCACGGGAGCCATTTTGAGTGACATGCTCTGCCAGCATTTGCAATGCCATGCGCTTCCGCCATTTTAAATGATTTGCACGATGGCCATTTTAAGTGATATGCTCTGTGGCTATTTCATTGTCATACACTGCGACCATTATAAAACGAGAGCATTCCACGGCGATCATTTTCAGGGTTTTCTGTCCACGGCAGTGAATAAATGAGATGTCGCTGGTTGTAAATTAGTATAATGGTTCATACAGGGTAATAAACGGTTAGCAAGGGTTATAAAGGATTATAAACAGTTACAAACGATTATACACGGTAATATACAACCGTAAACGATTATAAAGTGCTATAAATAATTAAAAAGGATTATGAACGGTTAAAAAGCTTATGGAAGATTCAACAAGTTACAAGGGATTATATAGTGCTACAAAGGATTAAACTAAGTTACAAATCGTCATAGCGTATTATAAAGGGTTTAAATGGGTGTAACGGTTTAGAATGATTATAAATGGTAATTAAAAATTATAAAGGGTTCTGAGTAATATAAAGAGATTTTCAAGATTACAAATGATGATGCAAAATTCCGACTGTCGTTTCCCTGTCACCATGAGAACAGACCCGGCCCCCATACACTCTTCACCAAGGGAACAGGCTCCACCCCCATTCTCCCGCCGCAATGGGTAACGAGCTCCGCCTTCATTTCCCCGCCACCATGGGAGACAGGTATCGCTCCCACTCCCCCGTCATCATGGGGCAGAGAATCTGCCCCCACTCTTTCTTCACCTTGGCTTCAGGCCCCAGCCTTCGGCTGTCACCATAGCGACAGACCCTGCCCCCGTTCAGTGAACACAGCGACAGGCTGAGCCACACCCCCTCCATCCCCGCTCTTTCACGGTACCGAGATCCGTGCCCTCCACTTTGCCACCATCACATAAGGCACCGCCACCCTGCCCTGTCACCATAGCGACAAGCCCCACCCCCGCTTTGTCACCATAGCTTCAGCTCCCTCCCCCGCTCAGTCAGCATAATGACAGGCCCCACCCCGCTCTGTCTCCATATCGGCAGAACCGTCCCCGCTATGTCACCACAGCGACAGTTCCGACATCCGCTCTGTCTCGACAGACAATCCCGTCCCCCGCTCAGTCAGCATAGTGTCAGGCCCCGCCCCTGATCTGTATCCATAGTGATAGGCCCCGCCCCCCCAGCTGCTGGAAATAGTGATTCAGTGCTTCTCATCTTTGAATGAGTTTACCAATTGCAGTAAGGGAATATTTCAGCATATTCTTCAACTGCTCTCTGAACTGAGTCTGGGTCACGGCGCAAATCGCAGTGTTTGTGCAGCAACTCAGGAGCTGCAACATGAAGCCCGATTCCTGCAGAAACACAGCTAGATTAGCAGACACAGACCCCAAATGCTCCATCCGGTTCCATATCGAGTTCACCATTAACAGGGTCCATATCAGAATGATTCCCCGAGATAACTAACAGTAAAATTAGGGATTTCCTTCGACTCTCCATCTCTGGGTCTCTGCGACTCTCCCCACTGCTGTGAGCCCGGAATCTTCTGCGTCCTCTGCGGTTCACTAACATTTGACTGACTGTGAGAGCGTTGAGCAGCAGAATCACCACAAATGGGAGCCCCGGGGTTAGAAAGTAATGGAGGAACTCGATTGTTCCCCAGACACGAGATTCCGCAACATCCTCAGTTACATTACAAACCCAGGGGAGGTTCCCCAGCCGATACTGACTTGTTAATATAAAATACCAGCAGATGTTATTTAAACAACTTATCACAGTCACTGTTCCCAGCACCACAGCAGCCGTTTTCTCGCTGCAATATTTACTTTTCAAATTCTGGCAATGAATGGCCACAAATCGATCAAAGGTGAAAGTGACGGTGCACCAAACAGAACAGTCTGTGGCTGCATTAAGCAGGATGGTGTGGATATTACACACGGGAATGAACAACAGGAACTGAAACAGTTCCCAAAGAAGAATGGGAATGTGTCTCAATATCAGGTGGAGGATAATGACCAGTAGATCCGCCACTGACATGGCCACCAGGTAGCGTGTGACACATTTGGTGAGACCAGGCTGTTTAAAAACCGTTCCTTCGCTCATCTCTCCCAGTTCTGATGAAGGGTCACTGACCTGAAACATTAACTCTGTTTCTCTCTCCACAGATGCTGCCAGACCTGCTGAATATTTCCAGAATTTTCTGATGTTATTTCAGATTTCCAGCATCTGCAGCACTTTGCTCTTGTATGGAAAGTTAAATGTTGGACTGATTGAGAGATTCCCTCACCGGTGACAGGCAGTCCGGAATCCAAATATTTAAAAGCAATAATTGGGAATGAGTCCACTGAAAAATCAATTAAACAAATTATCTCAATCGTCACTAGGTTAACTGTAAACAAGGGAAATTATCAGGAAATTATGCATCAGTTAGGAGTAAAAAAACACAGCTTGAAGGATTTCAGGTGAGTTTTGTACATTTGTTACCACGTTCTGTATGTCTATAAGTATTGCACCAGTGACAGGGATTTCTGCTCGAAACAGAGAGTTAAGATTGGCGGAGCCAGCAGAGTTTGTAACAGCGGACTGAAAATAAGAGGTGAGCCCGACTTGGCAATTTGGAGCTCACACAGTGCAATTCAGTGGCGCCCAGGAAGTTAACTGCCTGGTGCCCTTGTCCGCATCACTTTTAGGATGGGGATCCCACCTGCCAAAGTTACTGAACAATCAGAGGGCCAGCGGCTCAGTGGTATTGGCAACACCACCAGGAGCAGTGGAACTGCTAGCACTACACAAGGCCTGTGTTCACGACCATCACTGGGGACCTAGACCCCAGGCAAATGTGGCGAGGACCCCAGGGCCAGTCAGATAGACGGGGCCACTGCCAGTAATATACCAGGCAGAGGACTAGGAGCATGTCTGGAGAGCCTGGACCCCATATAAGTGTTTATGGTCCTCTGGGTCTGGTCAGGGAGTGGGTGTCACTGCCAGAACTACTCCAATCCTGAAACCCGGAATATTACTGGAGTCCCAAATCCCAGATAGGTTCAGGGGTTTCGTGGGGACCCGTCAGAGTCTGGGGCCCAATATCGGTACTACACCAGACCTGGAACTAGTTGGCATGCTGGACCCCGACACTAAAGGTAAGTGTTGCGGGGTTTCAGGGCCCGTCAATGACCGGGTGCCACAGAGAGTACTACACAGGTCCAGGGACAAGGAATGTCACTCGAGGTTGGACTTCCGATAAGGCTGATAAGATAGCCAGGATCAGTCAGGGAACGCGGTGACTGCCAGTACTACAGCTGGCCTGGGACCAGGACCATTCTTGGACATCCATAGCCAAGGTATATGTGAGACTGTCGCCTCGGAACTATAAGGAAATAGAGGGAGGGAGGGCCACTGCTCAGTACAAGACCAATGCCTATCCTGCAGACACCAGAGCCAAGTCTGTGTGGTGGGGATGTTGGGGCTGGCTACGGAGGAGGGACAACTGCTGACAGTGCACCAGCCCTGGGAGCAGCACCATAGCCAGAACCAGGGACCTCAGATAAATTATGTGGGATGGCTGCGGCCAGCCAAGGAGCATGGGCCACTGCTGATACTGCACCAGGCGTAGGATCAGAGCAGCCTTGGAGTCCCATTCACCAGGTAAGTGCGGTGGGGTATCAGGGTCCAGTCTGATAGCTCCTGGAAGGTGGTGAGGGGGCTGGCTGATTGCGGAGGGGTTTAATGCAGAAGAAGACTTTGCTGTTGGGTGCCGTTCCATGGGCCACGTATTACCCTTCGGAGGAGGCCTCCCCCAATTCTGCAGAGGGGCTGTCTTGTTTTGCTGGGCGTCCTGCACAAGTTGCGGGGCTCCCATCAACCGATCGTGTAGTTCCACTTAGAGACCTCAGGTGATCTCTGGGTAGGAATGTTGTCTACATCACCACTGTCTGGGCCCCTCCGCCTTCTATCCTGGCTCCTGAAAAGCCATTTAATTCCAGGGTTTAAATTATACAATCATGATTGGATTGGGAAATAGAATTTTTTAACCAACGGATTTCAACTGGAATCAGGAGTGGATCAAGAAGTTATTAAAATAAGAGGATTAAATCAAACATGAGTACTAGCAGGTTTATAATAAAGCAGACCCCAGTAAATATTGACGAGGTGAGTAACAGATTACAGGAGGTCTTTTATCAACATTGTGTTGAATGAATGTTTTTCAGACTGGAGGGAGGTATACAGTGCAGTACTCAAGGGTTCCACTAGTACCACTGCTGCTTCTGACAGACAATAATGCCTCAGACTTCCGGCTTCAGGTCACGGTGTTGACATTTGCCGAAGTCATGAACCGTTGAAGAGCAGTGAAGGGTGAGGAAGATATTAATAGAGTTCAAGAGGGCATAGACAGGGTGGTGGAATGGGCAGTTGTTTTTGTTGTTTCTGCCCATTCCACCACCCTGTCTATGCCCTCTTGAATAAGTCACATAACGAGAGTGAAGGTATGATGGCAAAAAGCTGGATCAGAAAAGGAGGTTTTAAGGAGTGTCTTAAAGGCAGAACGTGTGGTGGAGAAGTGTGGAGAGAGTATTTCAGAGTTTAGGGCCCAGGCAACTGAAGGTACAACCACCAATGATGAAAAGACTAAAATCAGAGTCCACTAATAGACGAACACAGACCTGGTGTTGGGGAATAAGCCCGGCCAGGTGGTTGAAGATTCAGTAGGGGACTACTTTGGGAATAGTGATCACAATTCCGTAAGTTTTAAAATACTCATGGACAAAGACGAGAGTGGTCCTAAAGGAAGAGTGCTAAATTGGGGGAAGGCCAACTATTCCAAAATTCGGCAGGAGCTGGGGAATGTAGATTGGGAGCAGCTGTTTGAAGGTAAATCCACATGTGATATGTGGGAGGCTTTTAAAGAGAGGTTGATCAGCGTGCAGGAGAGACATGTTCCTGTTAAAATGAGGGATAGAAATGGCAAGATTAGGGAACAATGGATGACAGGTGAAATTGTGAGACTAGCAAAGAGGAAAAAGGAAGCTTACAGAAGGTCTAGGTTGCTGAAGAAAGACGAAGCTTTGAAAGAATATCGGGAATGTCGGACCAATCTGAAACGAGGAATTAAGAGGGCTAAAAGGGGTCATGAAATATCTTTAGCAAACAGGGTTAAGGAACATCCCAAAGCCTTTTATTCATATAGAAGGAGCAAGAGGGTAACTAGAGAAAGGATTGGCCCACTCAAGGACAAAGGAGGAAAGTTATGCGTGGAGTCAGAGATAATGGGTGAGATTCTAAACGAGTACTTTGCATCGGTATTCACCGAGGAGAGGGACATGACGGATGTTGAGGTTAGGGACAGATGTTTGATTACTCTAGGTCAAGTCGGCATAAGGATGGAGGAAGTGTTGGGTATTCTAAAAGGCATTAAGGTGGACAAGTCCCCAGGTCCGGATGGGATCTAGCCCAGGTTACTGTGGGAAGCGAGAGAGGAAATAGCTGGGGCTTTAACAGATATCTTTGCAGCATCCTTAAACACGGGTGAGGTCCTGGAGGACTGGAGAATTACTAATGTTGTCCCCTTGTTTAAGAAGGGTAGCAGGGATAATCCAGGTAATTATAGACCGGTGAGCCTGACGTCAGTGGTAGGGAAGCAGCTGGAGAAGTTACTGAGGGATAGGATCTATTCCCATTTGGAAGAAAATGGACTTATCAGTGATAGGCAACATGGTTGTGTGCAGGGAAGGTCATGTCTTACCAACTTAATAGAATTCTTCGAGGAAGTGACAAAGTTGATTGATGAGGGAAGGGCTGTAGATGTCATATACATGGTCTTCAGTAAGGCGTTTGATAAGGTTCCCCATGGTAGGCTGATGGAGAAAGTGAAGGCGTATGGAGTCCAAGGTGTACTAGCTAGATGGATAAAGAACTGGCTGGGCAACAGGAGACAGAGAGTAGCAGTGGAAGGGAGTTTCTCAAAATGGAGACGTGTGACCAGTGGTGTTCCACAGGGATCCGTGCTTTCCTTCATCGGACGGGGTATTGAGTACAAGAGTTGGCAGGTCATGTTACAGTTGTATAGGACTTTGGTTCGGCCACATTTGGAATACTGCGTGATGCTCTGGTCGCCACATTACCAAAAGGATGTGGATGCTTTGGAGAGGGTGCAGAGGAGGTTCACCAGGATGGTGTGGAGGGCGCTAGCTATGAAGAGAGGTTGAGTAGATTAGGATTATTTTCATTAGAAAGACGGAGGTTGAGGGGGGACCTGATTGAGGTGTGCAAAATCATGAGAGGTATCGATAGGCTGGATAGCAAGAAGCTTTTTCCCAGAGTGGGGGATTCAATTACCCGGGGTCACGAATTCAAAGTGAGAGGGGAAAAGTTTAGGGGGGATATGTGTGGAAAGTTCTTTACGCAGAGCGTGGTGGGTGCCTGGAACGCGTTGCCAGTGGAGGTAGTAGACGCGGGCACGATAGCGTCTTTTAAGATGTGTCTAGACATATACATGAATGGGCAGGAAGTGAAGAGATACAGACCCTCAGAAAATAGGCGTCATGTTTAGATAGAGGATCTGGTTCGGCGCAGGCTTGGAGGGCCGAAGGGCGTGTTCCTGTGCTGTAATTTTTTTTCTTCTTTGTTCTTTATAACGTGCCAGGGCCGGATAAGATGCATCCATGGATACTGAGGGAAGTGAGAGTGGAATATGCTGAGGCACTGGCCATAATTTTCCAGTCTTTGTTAGATTCTGGAGTGGTGCCAGCAGACTGGAGAATTCCAAACGTTACCCCCTTGTTCAAAAAAGGGTGCAACGATAAACCTAGAAACTGCAGGCCAGTCAGTTAAACTTCGGTGGTGGGGGAAATTCGAGACAGAATGATGTGGGCCAAAATGAATAGTTACAGGATCAAATGCCGATTAATTAAGTAAAGCCAGCACAGATTTCATGAAGGAAAATCATGATTGCTGGAGTTTTTAAAGAGGTAACAAAGAGGCTTGTTGAGGGCAATGCTGTTGATGTGGTATACAAGGACCTTCAAAAGGTGTTTGATGCAGTGCCATACAACAGACAAGTGAGTAAATTTATAGCTCCTGGACTAAAGGGGATAGTAGCAATACGGATACGAAATTGTCTGCATAACAGAAAACGGAGAGTGTTGGTTAATGGATGTTTTTCGAGTTGGACGAATGCTCATAGTGGAGTGCCCCAGGTACTCTTGCTTTTCCTAATATATATTTATGATCTAAACCTTGTTGTACAGGGCACAATTCCAAAATTTCCAGATTATTCGAAACTTGAAAGTACTGTGAATTGTAATTGATAGAACTTCAAAAGGACATAGACAGATTAATGGAATGGGTGGACACGTGGCAGATGAGGATCAGTGCAGAAAAATGAAAAGTGATCCATTTAGGAAGGAAGAACAGGGAGAGACAATATAAAGTCTAGGGAACAGTTCTAAGGGGGTTCAGGAGCAGAAGGAGCTGGTTGTATATGTATATATTTCATTGAAGGTTGCAGGACAGGTTGAGGGAGTGGTGAATGAAGCATACAGTATCCTGGACTTTATTAATAGAGGCATCGAGTACAAGAGCAGGGAAGTTATGTAAGACACTAGTCCTTCCTCAGATGGAGTGTTGTGTCCAGTTCTGGGCGTCACACTTTAGGAATGATGTGAGGGCATTGTAGAGAGTGCAGAAAAGGTTCACGAGAATGGTTCCAGGGATCAGGAATTTTGTTATAAAGATGGATTGGAGAAGTTAGGAATGTTTTCCTTGGAGAATGGAAGGCTGAGAGGTGATTTGATAAAGGTGCTCCAAATCATGAAGAGAGCGGACAGAGTAGATAAAGATAACTGATTCCACTTGTGACAGGGTCCAAAACGAGAGCAGAAAAGTTTAAAGTGATTGGCAAACGAAGCAAAGGCAACATGAGGGAAAAGTTTTTCACACAGCGAGTGGTTGGGATCTGGAATGCACTGCCTGAGAGTGTGACGGAGGCAGATTTAATCGAGGCGTTCAAAAGGGAATGAGACAGTTGTCTGAAACAGAAGAATGTGCAGTGTTACAGGGAGACGATGGGAGAATGAAATTAGGTGAACTGCTCATTTGGAAAACTGGTGTGGCTAGGATGGGCAGAATAGCCTCCTTCTGTGTTTTCATCATTCTGTAATTCTGTGATTCATTTATTGCAGGATTGTGGACCAGGGGACACGGTGATGGGGCGTCTCAGATGGACGTAACGGTGGGAAATAGGGCTCCATGATGGTAAATGGAAGTTGCCTTTTTGGAACCCAAGTCTTAGCAGACACTGTCCTGTCCTGGCTGAAGGCATCCAGGAAATATCTTCCATTCATCCTCTTCCTCCCCATCATCCTCCTCCTGGTACTCATGAGGTGGCCTCCAGATTCCTGTTGGCAATGCCTGTGTCCCCATGATGGTGATGATTGGAAGGATGCAGAAGAACATCATGAATCGGACACCTGCTCCAGTGTGTACTGGAAGGATCCCCCCGAGCGGTTCAGACATCGGAAGCATTGCTTCATCACACCGATGGTCTGCTCCACGATGTTCCTGGTGGTTTCGTTGCTTACGTTATTCACGGATTATTTGATGACGTTAGTGGGTGGCAGTGGTGGGGATTGGTTGTTTCTGGGGTGTAGAATCATGAGCCGTGTATGGAGGGGTAAACATCTGCCTCCGAGGAGCCATATTCCGGTTCTGCATGAAGGCCCAGAAATGTTGGGACCAGCTGACTGCTTCCGACTGAAGGTATCGTGGCTGCTGCCAGGGGAGTGGACATTCACCAACATTATATACTGGGCCTGCTCACACACCAACTGTATATTAATGGAGTCAGGGTTTTTTTTTCAGTTCCTGCACCGCTCCCCGTTGATATGGGGGCTCGGCAGAGCCAAGTACACCATCAGGAATCCCGCTGTCCTAATAAAGCCACGGGACCTCTCATCCTGATCCTCCCTTCTGCGTGAGAAAATAATGATGTAGACAGCCACCCCCACTTCACTGGTGCATCGCTGGATAACACACAGTCCTAGCAACGGCAGGATCGTTATTCTAGCACTGGGGATGAAGTGCATCGCCTGGAACAGAACATGGATAGGCCAGCATTGTGGGCAGAGAGGTATCAGATGGAATTTAATACTGGCAAGTGCGAAGTGATTCATTTTAGCCGAAGGAATCCGGACAGGCAATATATAATGAATGGCACCGTTCTAAAGAGTGTGTCGGAACAGAAGGACCCGGGGTGCATGTTCAACGATCTTTGTAGGTGGCAGGACATGTTGAGAAAGTGGTGAGTAAAGTATATGGGATCTTGAAATTCATAAACATACACATTGAGTACAAAAGCAGGGACGTTATAATGGACCTATGTCGAGCTCTGGTTAGGCTGCAGCAGGTGTATTGCATCCAGTTCTGGTAACTACACTTGAGGAAGGAAGTGAAGATCCTTGAGACGGTGCAGAGGAGATTTAACAGAATGGTTGCAGGGATGGAGGACATTAGCTACAAGGTTAGGTTGGAACATCTGGGGTTGAACTCCCTCAAGCAAAGGAGATTAAAGGGGAGATATAATAGCGGAGTACAAGATTATGACAAATTTAGAACAGTTAGATAAGTAAAAACCGTTTCCATTAACTGATGGAGCAACGACTAGAGAAACAATCTGCAGGTTGTATCGTTCATGGGATGGGGGCGTCGCTGGCCAGGCCAGCATTTATTCCCCATCCCTAATTGCCCTTGAGGAGGTGGTGGTGAGCTGCCTTCTTGAACCGCTGCAGTCCATGTGGGGTAGGTACACCATCAGTGTGTTAGGAAGGGAGTTCCAGGATTTTGACCCAGTGACAGTAAAGGAACGGCGATATAGTTCCAAGTCATGATGGTTTGTGGCTTGGAGGGGAACCTGCAAGTGGTTTTGTTCCCATGCATCTGCTGCCCTTGTCCTTCTAAGTGACGGAGGTCAGGGGTTTGGAAGATGCTCTGTAAGGAGCCTTGGTGAGTTGCTGCAGTGCATCTCAGAGATGGGACACACTGCTGCCACTGTGCGTCGGTGGTAGAGAGAGTGAATGTTTGTGGATGGTGTGTCAGGCAAGCGGGCTGCTTTATCCTGGATGGTGTCGAGCTTCTTGAGTGTTTTTGGAAATGCAGCCATCCAGGCAACTTGAGAGTATTCCATCACACTCCTGACTTGTGCCTTCAAGATGGTGGACAGGCTTTGGGGAATCAGGAGGTCAGTTACTCACAGCAGGAATCCGAGCCTCTGACCTGCTCTTGTAGAGACTGTATTTATATAATTACCTCCGTTCAGTTTCTGGTCAATGGTAACTCCTAGGATGTTGATAGTGGATGATTCAGCGATCGTAATGCTATTGAATGCCAAGGGGAGATGTTCAGATTCTCTCTTGCCTGAGTAAGATATGCAGGGGAATATGTGGAAGATCTTTTTTTATGCAGTGTGTAGTAATAACCTTCAACTCACTGCCCACGAGTGTGGTGGAAGTGTAGACAATCAATGATTTTGAAAGGAAACTCGATGGGCACTTGATGGAAATGGACTGGCAGGGCTATGGAGATCGGGCGGGGGAGTGAGACTGAACGGGCTATTCGCCAGATAACCTGCATGCACTCGCTGGGAGTAATGGCCTCCTTGTGTCCAATTTAGGACTATTCCCCTACCACTCTCTGTGACTCTATGTTGGATATAACGACCGCTAGAAGATTCGGATGCATAGAAATTCAATGAAACTGTGACCTGAACGGCCACTGACAGCTCCGTCCTCACACTGATGTGAGGCTCCAGGTCGTGTTACAGAAGGTGACATAGCTCTGTGACAACCTCCTTATTGAATTGGAGTCACCTCAGACAATCTTCCTGGGTTCGGTGTAGGTAGGAAAAGTGCTATTGGAAAACCCCTGGTGAGTAGGGCAGAGACCACCCCTCCCCCTTTGCAGCAACATCCCATCTCTGCAGCCTCTGCTCCATTTGTTGCTCATGTTACAGACCCAGACACACTGCAACTATAGTCCCTATAGCTCGTCCAGAGTTGGCTCACCAACTCATGTGTCCTTCCTGAATGTCTGCAGTAGTTCACAACACAACCTACAGAAAAATATCCACAGCACCTCCACTAACTTTACAATTGCAGAAGTAAGTCAAAATCCCTCACCTGTAAGTTCGATGTCTGGTCCTTTTAAATCAAACTAGAGGGGGTCCCTTGCGCTGCTTGCTTAATGTATGTTCAGCTGAGAGTAACAAACACAGGCGGTCAGTGGACATGCACAGACCAAGTTTCAAAGACGTACATCAAAGCTGTCGGAATGGTAGATTGATGTCTCATTCAAACTCCTCCTAACACTGACACCACATGCTCGGTATGTCCAGGCTGGAGCCATTCCCAGCATGGTGACTGCGCAGGCCGAGATCGAATTGTCTTTTTTCGCAGATTCCATTATTTTATGGACCAAGGCTTCCATAGTTTTGGTGCCAACGGTGCTATGGAGCCAAAATCACAATCGGGGAAGATAGAGAGGGGGAAAAACACTTTAAGAACGGCCAGGGCAGAAGGGCCCGACTGCTCATCTTGCACTGTTTTATTGATCCAGGCTTCCACAGTGTCAGCAGCAGTGATGCTATTGAACCGAAATTCAGGGCCAGTGTTGGATACAGAGGGAAAGAGATTCGCCAGGCATAACAAAAGCAACAAGCAAGGCATATAAGGACAGTAATGCAGTTAAACATGGTTCAAGCAGGGACACCAATCATAGCCAGCATAGGATAGTAAATGAATTGAATCAACAGAAGTGTGAGCTTGATCCGAGTGTCCAGTGATAGCAGATCATAAAATGTAGAAAGAATGTAAAGATTCCAGGAGAAAGTCCTGCCCATCGTTATAACATTCCAGTCTATTGTTCTCAAATTTTGATACATTGTCATAACATTACAACCTATTGTTCTCAGATTTCGACCCAGAGTTGTAAGATTACAACCTATTGCTCTCAGATTCTGATCTTTACTATCCCTCCCTCTGGAGCTGTCGATCCCTGTTAGTGCAGGGGTGATATTCTTGCTGACATTGTGGGACAACACACTGAACATATGTCCTTATTAATAGAAGAAGGACATCCTCCAGTGATACAATTAGGGTCCATGGAGACTGACATGAATTGCAGTCACTGAACAAACAAGTTCAGTTGACCATTTACCATCCATAATAACATAGAATATTTTGTACCATAATTATGTAGAACACTTACCCAGTCCGGATGGAATGTATGAGAGAAATCATAGTGGAAATAGTGGAGGCACTGGCCAGAATCTTTCAATCCTCCTGGAATATGTGATGGGACCAGAGGACTGGAGGGTTACAAATGTTTAAAAAGAAGAGAGATGTGGTAAACCCTGGAAATTCTAACCAATCAGTCCAACGTCACTACTGGGTAAATTTCTGGAGGTCACAACCCAGGAGAAAATAATTCGTTGTTTGGATAAACATGGGATAATTACTGGAAAGCAGCAAAGATACGATAATGTCATAACATGTCTGCAAACTTTAACAAGCGCCACTTATACGTATGTAGTGCCTTTAAAATAACAAAACATCGCAAGGCATTTTTCACAGGAGCATTATAAAACAAAGTATAACACTGAGACATAACAGGAGATTGAGCAGCACAGTGGCGCAGTGGTTAGCACCAGCGACCCGAGTTCAATTCTGGGCACTGCCTGTGTGGAGTTTGCAAGTTCTCCCTGTGTCTGCGTGGGTTTCCTCCCACATGCCAAAGACTTGCAGGTTGATAGGTAAATTGGCCATTATAAATTGCCCCTAGTATAGGTAGGTGGTAGGGAAGTATAGGGACAGGTGGGGATGTGGTAGGAATATGGAATTAGTGTAGGATTAGTATAAATGGGTGGTTGATGGTCGGCACAGACTCGGTTGGCCGAAGGGCCTGTTTCAGTGCTGTATTTCTAAACTAAAAGGAGATATTAGGTTAGATGACAAGAAGCTTGGTCAAAGAGGTAGGGTTTCAGGAGTGCCTGAAAGGTGGACAGCGAGACAGAGAGGATATTAGAGAACTTGGGGCCGAGGCAGCTGAAGGCAAAGCTGCCAATGATGCAGCATTACGGATGCACAAGAGGCCAGAATTGGAGGAGCACAGGTATTTCGGGGGTTTGTTGGGTTGGAGGAGATTACAGAGATAGGGAGGTGCGAAATCATGGAGGGAGTTGTCAACAAGGACGATAATTTTCAAATCAAGACATTGCTTGCCTGGGAGCCAATGTAGGTCAGTGATCGGGAAAAGAGATTTGGTGTGAGTTAAGACAAGATCAGCACAGTTTGGATGACCTCAAGTTTACAAAGAGTAGCATGTGTGAGAAGAGCCAGGAGTGTGTTAAAATCTTGAATGGAAAGCTACTCTTAGTAATGGTGCCATGAAACTTTCATTGATTGTTGTAAAACACTATCTTGTTCACTAATGTCCTTTAGGAAGGAAATCTGCTGTCCTTACCTGGTCTTGCCTCCCTGTGACTCCAGACCCACAGCAATGTGATTCACTCTTAACTGCCCTCTGAAATGACCTAACAAGTCATTCAGTTCTCAAGGAATATTAGGAATGGGCAACAAATGCTGGCCTTCCCAGCGACGCACATATCCCATGAGAGAATAAAAATGAAAGAAAATTGTCAAGTCTAAAGGAAAGAAAAGCATGAATGAGGGTTTCAGTAGCAGATGAGCTGAAACAGGCACGAGGTCGGGCGCTATTACAAAGCTGAAAATAGGCAGTTGTAGTGATGGCACGAAGATGTCTTTGGAAGCTCATTCCCTGGCCAGATACGACACTGAAGTTGCAAACAGACTAGCTTATTGTCAGACTATTACAAGGGAGAGGGATGGAATCGGGAACAAGGGAATGGAGTTTTGAGTGGGAAGTGAAAATAATAGCTACAGTATTCCCAATATTTAATTTGAGGAAATTTCTGCTCCCCAGCACTGGATGTCGGATAAGCAGTCTAATAGAAACATAGACTGATAGAAAATAGGAGCGGGGATAGGCCATTCGGCCCTTCGAGCCTTCTCCGCCATACATCATATTCATGGCTGATCATCCAACTCAGTCACCTGTTCCCACTTTCGCCCCTTACCCTTTGATCTCTTTGGAACCAAGAGCTATATCTAACTCCTTCTTGAAAACACACAATGTTTTGGCCTCAACTGTTTTCTGTGGTAGCGAATTCCACAGGCTCACCACTCTCTGGGTGAAGAAAGTTCTCCTCATATCAGTCCTGAATGGTTTACCCCGTATCCTTAGACTATGACCCCTGGTTCTGGACTCCCCCGCAATCGGGAACATCCTTCCTGCATCTACCCTGTCAAGTCCTGTTATAATTTTATGAGATCCCCCCTCATTCTTCTGAACTCCAGGGAAAATAATCCTAACTGACGCAATCTCTCCTCATGCGACTGTCCCGCCATCCAGTCTCGTAAACCTTCGCTGCACTCCCTCTACAGTGAGAACATCCTTTTTCAGATAAAGAGACCAAAACTGCACACAATATTCCAGGTGTAGCCTCTCCAAGGCCCGATATAATAATGATAATTTAACGACAGTAGAGGTGGTTCTGAGTTAAGCTTGATGGATTTCTTTGATAAAACAATGGAGAGCGTTGATGAGGGTGGTGTGATTGAAGTTATATACATATGGGCATTCAAAAGGCGTTTGATCAAGCGACATTCAATAGACAGGTTAAGAAAACTGAACCCCATGTATTAAAGTGGCCAATCCCGCCATTGCACACCAAGCAGCATCTATATAGACACAATTCTGAAGAATGGTATCTCTTTAAATTAGATCACCTCTAATCCTTCAACATTCTAGGGAATGCTGTAAGAAATGGTCGTTGTAATAGTGTTATAGAATTCCTAAACAAACGGCAGAAAAGTGGTAGTTTTACAACAATGGACTCTCTCTCACTCTGAATATTTCTTCAGCAGCCCGTGTGAGCTAACACAAACACCGAACAGCAGAGTCAGGCAGATTACATTTTTCTGAAGGGTTTTTATTTATTCAGCGACATAACGCTGGACATAGGTCTTTGTGTGGGCTTTCCTGGGCTTGTCATGTCCACATATCTAAACAACTGTTAGTTATCAGTTGTAATGTTTTACTTTTGACTTGTTATTCTATGTTTCAAAAGTGAGAAGTTATGAGAAATAAGGAGACAACACTCAAAGCTCTAATTAACCACTTGACAGGGCAGGAATACTACTCGTTAACAATACAAAACACCCAGTGCATCAATCTTCAGCCAGAAGTTCCGAGATGATGATCCATCTCAGCGTCCTCCTGAACTCGCCAGCATCATAGATGCCAGTCTTCACCAATTCGAGTCACTCCGTGTTATATCAAGAATCAACTGAAGGCACTGGATATTGCAAAGGTTATAAGGTCCTGACAACATTCCAGCAATAGTTTTCAGTTTAGTTTAGTTTAGTTTAGTTTAGGGATACAGCACTGAAACAGGCCCTTCGGCCCACCGAGTCTGTGCCGACCTTTAACCACCCATTTATACTAATCCTACACTAATCCCATATTCCTACCACATCCCCACCTGTACCTATATTTCCCTACCACCTACCTATACTAGGGGCAATTCATAATGGCCAATTTACCTACCAACCTGCAAGTCTTTTGGCTTGTGGGAGGAAACCGGAGCACCCAGAGACAACCTATACAGACACAGGGAGAACTTGCAAACTCCACACAGACAGTGCCCAGAATTGATGCTGGGCCGCTGGAGCTGTGAGGCTGCGGTGCTAACCACTGAAGTACTGAAGACCTGTGCTCCAGGATATGCTGCGCCCCTAGTCAAGATGTTCCTGTACAGCTACAACACTGACATCTCCCGGCATTGTGCAAAATTGTCCAGGTATATCCTGAACACAGAAAGCAAGACAAGTCCAACCCGGCCAATACCGCCCCATCAGCCTACTCTCAATCATCAGTAAAGCGATGGAAGGTGTCATTGACAGTGCTGTCAAGCGGCGCTTGTTCAGCAATAACCTGCTCAGTGACGCTCAGTTTGGGTTCCGCCAGTGCCACTCAGCTCCTGACCTCATTACAGCCTTGGTTCAAACATGGACAAAAGAGCTGAAAACAAGATGTGAGGTGTGAGTGACTGCCGTTGACATCAAGGCAGCATTTGAACGAGTATGGCATCAAAGAACCCTAGCAAAACTGGAGTCAATAGGAATCGTGGTGGGGTGGGGGGGCGGCGGCGGGGGGAAGCTCTCCGCTGGTTGGAGTCATATCTAGCATGAAGGAAGATGGTTTTAGTGGTTGGAGGTCAATCATCTCATCTCCAGGACATCACTGCAGGTGTTCCTTGGGGTTGTGCCCCAGGCCCAACGATCTTCAGCTGCTTCATCAATGACATTCCTTCAGTCATAAGGTCAGAAGAGGGGCTGTACGCTGATGATTGCACAATGTTCAGCACCATTCACGATTCTTCGTATACTGAAGCAGTCCATGTAGAAATGCAGCAAGACCTGGACAATATCCAGGCTTGGGCTGATAAGTGGCAAGTAAAATTAGCACCACACAAGTGCCAGGCAAGGACCATCTGCAACAACAGAGAATCTAAACTTCTCCCCTTGACATTCAATGGCATTACCATTGCTGAATTCCGACAGTATCAACTTTCTGGGGGTTACCATTGAACAGAAACTGAACTGGAGTAAACATATAAATACCTTGGTGACAAGTGCAAGTCAAAGGCTAGGAATCCTGTGACGAGTAGCTCACCTCCTGACTCCCCAAAGCCTGTCCACCTTCTACGAGGCACACGTCAGGCGTGTGAGGGAATACTGTCCTCTTGCCTGGACGGGTGCAGCTCCAACAACACTCAAGAAGCTCGGCACCATCCAGGACAATGCAGCCCGCTTGACTGGCACCCCGTCGACAAACATTCACTCCCTCCACCACCGACGCACCGTGGCAGCAGTGTGTACCATCTACAAGATGCACTGCAGCAACATGCCAAGGCTACTCAGACAGCACCTTCCAAACCTGCGATATCTGCCAGCTAGGCGGACAAGCGCAGCAGATCCATGGGAGTACTACCACTTGCAAATTCCCCTCCAAGCCACACACTATCCTCACTTGGAGCTATATTTTCCTTTAGAAACTCCCTTCCAGCCATCACTGTGCGTGTACCTAGCTCACATGGATTGCAGTGGTTCAAGAAGGCAGCTCACTACAATCCTCTCAATGGCAATTAGGGATGGGCATAAATGCAGGCCGAGACAGTAACACGCACAACACAGGTAACAAAAAAAGCAATGCACCTGTTAGCAATACTACCATTACTCACAAATGCATTGCAAGGAGTCAGATCTACATGATCACACAGTGAGAAGTCCCCTCCCTGCGGATCATTATCTTCAGTTACTGACCAAGTTACCCGATTAAGCACAGAATCACTATTTTGAGAACGTTCTTTCCAAGGTGGGCTGGATGCTTCATTGACAAGATCACACTGTCCCATCAAAATTCACCGAAAGCTACAATTCTTCAATGAATAGTCTAATTCTTTCTGCTAACTATGATATGAGAGACTGAAATGAGAACAGGAAGTGTCAGAAACACTCAGCAGGTCTGGAAGCATCGTGAAGAGTGAAGCAGTGTGATTGTTTCAGGTCTGTGACGTTTCATCAGATAAGTTCTGCTCCGCCTCCTCCATCCATGGACGGCTTGATTACTGGAAAATGCCAGGGGTTCTGGTAATCTGGGCCTCAGCCGCAGGCCAGCCTAAGAACAAGACTGACATTGATGGGATCGGTCAACAACCATCCACAGTCACTGACGGTGAGGGAGATAGCAACATCACAACCACACAGAGGTCCCTCACCCCCATCGTTGAGGCCAGGACTCTAAAGCAGGAACTGGGAAAGGTGGATACGAACAGAATCTCCCTCGATCTCACACCAAAGTGGAACTTTTTAAAGTCACTTATTCTGAATTAGAAGGCAACGACCTTAAACAGGTTCTCCTGGTCGTGTGTTCCCTGGAGTTAAAGAAAAAATGATGGATCAGATTGCTCTTGTGGAGAGTACGATGGACGATGTGGAGACTGACCTGTGGAGGACACTGGGGACAGGGAACATTGGCGTCCATAAGGTCCTGGCCAATGCCAAGCAGGGCCATACCGAGAGTCTGAGTGTCTTCACAGATAGGTTCAGTGACATCTTGAGGCACAACAGAGAGGATGGGGCTAAAGCATTTTAAATCCCAAGGTTTAAAATCCGTCTTTCTGATCGGCTTCCAACCATTAGTCCACTTAGCCTTGAATTTACATCAACTAAGTTCACATCCATTTCCTGAACTGCTTGAGAGCAGACTCGTGTCAATATTCCCCAAGCGCCATCAACGTTAAGGTAACGCTATCGAAGCTATTACCCAATCAGATATCAGGTCTGGAACTCCAATGCAAAAAGAGTGCCCCAATCCCCCGTTTTACTTATTATTACATGGGGCATTGTGCGGTTTTACTTATTACCACCTGTGACTGCTGCAATAGAAGCATTGGTAAGGCTGACAGTAGCAGTGATTCAAGCGATCCTCCAGGCTGAGCCTCTGTCTCTGTGACTTCTGCAATAAGGACATTGTTGAGGCTTACAGGAACAGTAGTTCCCTCTATCCTCCGAGACAGACGACTTCACACCCTGTTGAGCAGCAGCTACAGAGGATGGAGGCAGCAATAGAGGCCGTGCAGATCAGTAATGGAGCTCGAATGCTTGTTGCAATGCATCCGACCAGGCAAACAGATCAAGATCTACATTGAGTCTACCAGAGCTCCCAGGGACAGCTGGTCTCTCCACTGCAATGCGATGGCAGTGGGTGACCGGTACTCCACACTGCTGGAGGCCATCAACAATGCATGTTAGTCGAGTCTGGCTCCTCCAGCATCACCAATCCTGCTCCACACTTGGACCTAATGGATAGTGCACGCTAATTTCTATCAGGCTTTGCTAATTCGACCTATCCAACTGTACAAAGATCCTTTCCCCTCCAGTGAAACGTAAATTACATTCAAATAAAAACCTTGGCTCCATTTCAATGCAACATGCATAGTGGACAGGGACTAATGGGCAGTAATGTGCTCAAAGGTTATCATCAGTAATTGATTATCGCTATATTTGTATATTCTAAAACCTTAAAACGTACCCCTCCTCTGCTGTCCAGTGCACTCTCAATATTCATGATTAAAATATCAGAGTAATGTGAACCTGACACCTCTGATGACCCTGTGGTGAAGGCGATTATCGAGTCGGCGCTGAGTTTATTCACAACCCAGAAAGATGACTGTGGAAACATAAGGAGAACCGAATGAATTAACTGACAATTGCATGTTCCATGAAGCAGTATTCTTACCGAGCTGAGATGATATCATATATTCAAGACAACATCAGGTCACTGTTATACCAGGGTGCAGTTCACAAAGACACATTCACGACTAACTGCCCGATTTGGCTGGTTAGAAAACCGGATGGAAGTTGGTGACTGACGATTGACTGCCACAAACTCAACTCAGTCACCCCTGTGTGAATCCGTTTCTCGAAGAGACACCCATCCTACTCTCCCTAATTCCCAGTTTCAGGGCTGTCTTTTCCACCCTGAATATCTCCAATGGTTATTGGAGTATCCCAGGAAAACTAGCGAAACAATTTACATTCACATTGACTTCTGAGGACCAGAGAGACCCCTGGGCATGTCTGTCACAAGGGGTTCCATAATATCCACACTATTTTCAACAGATGTATGACCGGGGCCCTTAAGAGCTTTTCACAGCCTTCCTGCTTGCTGCAATGTGTTGATGATCGCGTCCTCATCACCACAGACAGTGTCCATACATTTAACCTTTTTACAGGAACTGCTGTAGTTACTTTGGTGGCTGGAATAAAAGACCAGCCCACGTAAGGCCCAGATGGTGCAAGATCGTGGCACCTTTCCAGGTGTCCGGATTGGGTCATACAGCATCAGCCCAGAGGAACATCAGGTCGAGACCGTCCAGCATCTGCCCCTGTACACCTCAAAATCTGCCCTGTGTCCTATCCTCAGGCAGTGGGATATCAGCGAAACTCCAGCCAGTATCTATCTCTTTCCACCTGAAAGACTGCCCTGTATCCTATCCTCAAGGTGGTGGGGTATGAGTAGACCCTCATCCTTCGATTTGCAGAGAATGTGGCTCCTCGATATGATCCACTTAATTGTGGCAATGACCAGGTTCAATCCGGTTGCACCGGAGAGAGCAGGGAAGCAGTAACACGATTGATAGCAGAGAACATAAAGAAAAATCACATAATTGCACAAAGGTGGCAGGTGATAAGATTGGATAGAATATGAGAAAACAACAAAGAATGACTTTAAAATGGATAAGGTGGGAAAGTTAGATTAGGAGAGAAAGCTCGTGCGAAATATAAAGATAGGTAGTAAGTATTTCTGTAGATATGTAAAAAGAAGTTAACAAAGTGTGCGTCGGTCCTACAGGAACTGAGACTATGGAATTAATAATGGATAATAAAAAGATGACAAATTAAATGAACATATATTTTGCATCGGTCTATCGAGGACACAAGTAACATCCCAGTATTAGCTGCACGTCAGGAAATAGAAGGGAGAGTAACTTAAGATAATCACAATCACCAGGGAAGTGGTACTGAACAAATTGTCGGAGCTGTGGGCTGACAAGTTCCGGTTCCTGATGTACTTTACCCTAGGGTCTTAAGAGAAGTGGCTAGTGAGATAGTTGATGTGTTGGTTTTAATTTTCCAAAATTCCTTAGATTCTGTGGAGTATCCATGAGATTGGAAAATAGCCAGTGTACCTCCTTTATTCAAATAGGGAGGGAGACAAAAAGCAGGAAACTACAGGAAAGTTAGTTTAATAGCTACCTGAGGGAAAATGTTAGAAGCTATTGTTAAAGACGTTAAAGTAGAGTGTATAGTAAAATTTAAGGTGATTAGGCATAGTAAACAGGCTTATGAAAGGGAAATCATGTTTAACCAATTTATTGGAGTTCTTTGAGGGAGTTGCATGTGCTGTGGATAAAGGGGAACGGGTGGCTGTATTGTCCTCAGATTTTCTGAAGGCATTTGATAAGGTGCCACATTAAATGTTACCATAAAAACATAAAAGCTCATGGTGTAGGGGGTAATATATTGGCAAAGGTAGAAGATTATCTAGCTAACAGGAAACAGAGAGTAGGCATAAATGCATCAATTTCTGGTTGGCAAGATATAATGAGTGGTGTGCCACAGGGATTTGTGCGGGGACCGTAATGTTTTAAAATGTATATAAATGATTTGCATGAAGGGACCGAAGGTATGGTTGCTACATTTGCTGATGACACAAAGATAGGTTGTACAAGAAGTTCTGAAGAGGGCTTAAAGAGGCGACAAGGGGAAATAGATAGGTTAAGTAAGTGGGAAAACTTCTGGCAAATGGAGAATAATGTGGGAAAATGTGAAATTGTCCATTTTGGCAGGAGGAATAAATAGTGAGAGATGGCAGAGTTCTGAGATGCAGATGGATTTGAGTGTCCTGCTGCATGAATGGCAAAAATGTGTGCATGTAGTTACAGCAAGTAATTAACAAAGCAAGTATAATATTACTGTTTACTGCGAGGGGAATTGAATACAAAATTAAAGATGTCATGCCCAGTTATACAGGGCATTGGTGAGAGCACATCTGGAGTACTGGGTAAAGTATTGGTTTCCTTATTTACGCAAGGATGTATAAGCGTTGGAAGCAGTTCAGAGAAGTTTTACCAGAATAATGGCTGGAATTGGCGGGTTGTCTTATGAGGAAAGATTAGACAGGCTCGGCTTGTATCAGCTGGAGTTTTGAAGAGTAAGAGGCGACTTGATTGAAACTTGTCAGATTCTGAGGGATCTTAGCAGGGTGGTTGTGGCAAGGATATTTCCCCTTGTGGGAGGATCCAGAACTAGGGGTCACTGTTTGAAAATATGGGGTCGCCCATTTTAGACAGAGATGATGAGAATTTATTTTCTCTCAGAGGTCCGTGAAACGTTGGAACTCTCTTCCTCAAAAGGTTGTGGAAGCAGAGTATTTAAATATTTTAAGGCAGAGGTCGATATATTCTTGATAAGGATGGGTGTGAAAGGCTATTTGCGGTAGGCAGGATTGTGGAGTTGAGGTTACAATGAGATCAGCCATGATATTATTGAATGATGGAGCAGACTCGAGGCATCAAATGGCCTACACCTGATCCTAATTCACATGTTTTATGTATGTTGCTGCAATGCTGAACTGCCTCTACATTCGGCTGACCTAGATATCTATCATCACCATCAACCTCTCCTCGTGTAGGTACAATACAGAACACCCTCTATAGTACCCTGGCAGTGAAACCACACTTTCGGCCAAGTGTCAGCATCGAGCACTCCCTAGCTCGGCACAATACAGTGCTCCCTCTACAATACCCTGAAAATGAACCCCAAGTATATACCCAGTGTCAGCATTGAACACTGCCCGTGTCGGAACAATGCAGAGCTCCCTCTACATTTCCCTGACAGTGAAACGCCACTATATACCTAGTGTCAGCAATGAACACTCCAGTGAATGTTGATAGGGAATGTGAGCACCGTGAGAATGCTGAAAGGGAATGTGAGCGCCGTGTGAATGCTGACAGGGAATGTGAGCACCGTGTGAATACCGACTGGGAATGTGAGCACCGTGTGAATGCTGACAGGGAATGTGAGCACCGTGTGAATTCTGACAGGGAATGTGAGCACCATGTGAATGCTGACAGGGAATGTGAGCACCGTGTGAATGCTGACAGGGAATGTGAGCACCGTGTGAATTCTGACAGGGAATGTGAGCACCGTGTGAATGCTGACAGGGAATGTGAGCACCGTGTGAATACTGACAGGGAATGTGTGCACCGTGTGAATGCTGACAGGGAATGTGAGCACCGTGTGAATTCTGACAGGGAATGTGAGCACCATGTGAATGCTGACAGGGAATGTGAGCACCGTGTGAATGCTGACAGGGAATGTGAGCACCGTGTGAATTCTGACAGGGAATGTGAGCACCGTGTGAATGCTGACAGGGAATGTGAGCACAGTGTGAATACTGACAGGGAATGTGTGCACCGTGTGAAGGCTGACAGGGAATGTGAGCACCGTGTGAATGCTAACAGGGAACGTGAGCACATGTAAATACTGACAGGGAATGTGAGCACCGTGTGAATGCTGCAGGGAATATGGGCACCATGTGAATGCTGACAGGGAATGTGAGCACCGTGTGAATGCTGCAGGGATTATGGGCACCGTGTGAATGCTGACAGGAATATGGGCACCGTGTGAATTCTGACAGGGAATGTGAGCACCGTGTGAATTCTGACAGGGAATGTGAGCACCGTGTGAATTCTGACAGGGAATGTGAGCACCGTGTGAATACTGCAGGGAATGTGAGCACCGTGTGAATTCTGACAGGGAATGTGAGCACCGTGTGAATGCTGACAGGGAATGTGAGCACCGTGTGAATACTGCAGGGAATGTGAGCACCGTGTGAATGCTGACAGGGTATATGAGCACTGTGTGAATACTGACAGGGAATGTGAGCACCATGTGAATACTGACAGGGAATGTGAGCACCGTGTAAATACTGACAGGGAATATGAGCACCGTGTGAATGCTGACAGGGAATGTGAGCACCGTGTGAATACTGACAGGGAATGTGAGCACTGTGTGAATGCTGACAGGGAATGTGAGCACCGTGTGAATTCTGACAGGGAATGTGAGCACCGTGTGAATGCTGACAGGGAATCTGAGCACCGTGTGATTGCTGCAGGGAATATGAGCACCGTGTGAATACTGACAGGGAATGTGAGCACCGTGTGAATACTGACAGGGAATGTGAGCACCGTGTGAATACTGACAGGGAATGTGAGCACCGTGTGAATGCTGACAGGGAATGTGAGCACCGTGTGAATGCTGACAGGAATATGGGCACCGTGTGAATGCTGACAGGGAATGTGAGCACCGTGTGAATGCTGCACGGAATGTGAGCACCTTGTGAATGCTGACAGGGAATGTGAGCACCGTGTGAATACTGACAGGAAATGTGAGCAACGTGTGAATGCTGACAGGGAATGTGAGCACCGTGTGAATGCTGACAGGGAATGTGAGCATCGTGTGAATGCTGCACGGAATGTGAGCACCTTGTGAATGCTGACAGGGAATGTGAGCACCGTGTGAATACTGACAGGAAATGTGAGCAACGTGTGAATGCTGACATGGAATGTGAGCACCTTGTGAATGCTGACAGGGAATGTGAGCATCGTGTGAATGCTGACAGGGAATGTGAGCACCGTGTGAATGCTGACAGGGAATGTGAGCATTGTGTGAATGCTGACAGGGAATGTGAGCATCGTGTGAATGCTGACAGGGAATGTAAGCACCGTGTGAATACTGACAGGGAATATGAGCACCGTGTGAATGCTGACAGGAATATGGGCACCGTGTGAATGCTGACAGGGAATGTGAGCACCGTGTGAATGCTGCACAGAATGTGAGCACCGTGTGAATACTGACAGGGAATATGAGCGCCGTGTGAATGCTGACAGGGAATGTGAGCACCGTGTAAATACTGACAGGGAATATGAGCACCGTGTGAATGCTGACAGGGAATGTGAGCACCGTGTGAATGCTGACATGGAATGTAAGCACCGTGTGAATTCTGACAGGGAATGTGAGCACCGTGTGAATGCTGACAGGGAATGTGAGCACCGTGTGAATGCTGACAGGAAATGTGAGCACCGTGTGAATGCTGACAGTGAATGTGAGCAGCGTGTGAATACTGACAGGGAATATGAGCACCGTGTGAATACTGACAGGGAATGTGAGCACCGTGTGAATACTGACAGGGAATGTGAGCACCGTGTGAATGCTGACATGGAATGTAAGCACCGTGTGAATTCTGACAGGGAATGTGAGCACCGTGTGAATGCTGACAGGGAATTTGAGCACCGTGTGAATGCTGACAGGGAATGTGAGCACCGTGTGAATGCTGACAGTGAATGTGAGCAGCGTGTGAATACTGACGGGGAATATGAGCACCGTGTGAATACTGACAGGGAATGTGAGCACCGTGTGAATACTGACAGGGAATGTGAGCACCGTGTGAATTCTGACAGGGAATGTGAGCACCGTGTGAATGCTGACAGGGAATGAGAGCACCGTGTGAATGCTGACAGGGAATGCGTGCACCGTGTGAATGCTGACAGGGAATGTGAGCACCGTGTGAATACTGACAGGGAATGTGTGCACCGTGTGAAGGCTGACAGGGAATGTGAGCACCGTGTAAATGCTAACAGGGAATGTGAGGACATGTTAATACTGACAGGGAATGTGAGCACCGTGTGAATGCTGCAGGGAATATGGGCACCGTGTGAATGCTGACACGAATATGGGCACCGTGTGAATGCTGACAGGGAATGTGAGCACCGTGTGAATGCTGCAGGGATTATGGGCACCGTGTGAATGCTGACAGGAATATGGGCACCGTGTGAATTCTGACAGGGCATGTGAGCACCGTGTGAATTCTGACAGGGAATGTGAGCACCGTGTGAATTCTGACAGGGCATGTGAGCACCGTGTGAATACTGACAGGGAATGTGAGCACCGTGTGAATTCTGACAGGGCATGTGAGCACCGTGTGAATACTGACAGGGAATGTGAGCACCGTGTGAATTCTGACAGGGAATGTGAGCACCGTGTGAATTCTGACAGGGAATGTGAGCACCGTGTGAATTCTGACAGGGAATGTGAGCACCGTTTGAATTCTGACAGGGAATGTGAGAACGGTGTGAATACTGCAGGGAATGTGAGCACCGTGTGAATACTGCAGGGAATGTGAGCACCGTGTGAATGCTGACAGGGAATGTGAGCACCGTGTGAATGCTGACAGGGAATGTGAGCACCGTGTGAATACTGCAGGGAATGTGAGCACCGTGTGAATACTGACAGGGAATGTGAGCACCGTGTAAATACTGACAGGGAATGTGAGCACCGTGTGAATGCTGACAGGGAATGTGAGCACCGTGTGAATGCTGACAGGGAATGTGAGCACTGTGTGAATGCTGCAGGGAATGTGAGCACCGTGTGAATGCTGACAGGAATAGGGGCACCATGTGAATTCTGACAGGGAATATGGGCGCCGTGTGAATGCTGCAGGGAACATGGGCACCGTGTGAATGCTGACAGGAATATGGGCACCATGTGAATGCTGACAGAGAGCGTCATGTGAATGCTGAGAGTAAATGCTGCTTCTCAAAGCTCTCCCATTGATTGGCGGGAGAGATAAAAATGCAGCTATATGTGTCACAGGGTTAGAACCTATGAATTAGTGTCTCAAACAATACCCAGTTAAAGGAAGAACCATCACCTTGTGTCACAGCGAGAGTGCAAGGGTAGCTGGGTAATAATCACATGACGTGTCCCTCCGTGGCGCGCTTTCAAACCAGTAGCCTTCCGACACAGGAGCTCAATTAAATAGTGAAGGCGGAGCGGCCACCCCCGATGATGTGAAGGCCGGCCGCCAAATCCCCGTCAACGGCATCCAGCGCCACCACACAGGCCCTGGCACCATTTTTAATGAGCTTCAATCTTTGTGCCGGAATGGAATATATTGGTATGGTTCTGAATGAATACTTTGTGTCTGTCTTTAAAAAAGAGGTGGGGGGGGGGGCGGGGGGAGGCGGGTGATGCAGATCCTCTAGTTAAGGAGAAAGACTGTAAATTATTGGAGGTGATGAACATAGGGAGAGAGGAAATGTTAATGGGATTAGCATCCTTGAAGGTTGATAAATCCCCAGGGTAAGATGAAATGCCACCGAGGCTGTTAAAAGAAGCAAGGGAGGAAATATCAGAGAGACTGACTATCCTGTCCTCACTGGATACAGGTGTGGTGCTGGAGGATTGGAGAACTGGTAATGTGTACCTCTGTTTAAAAATGGAGTGAACAACAGACCAAATAATTACAGGCCAGTCAGTCTAACCTCAGTAGTGGACAAATTATTGGAATCTATTCTGAGACAGGATAAACTGACACTGAGAAAGGCTAACCTTAATCAAGGATAGTCAGCATGGCTTTGTTAAGGGTAGATCTTTTTGAGCTACTTGATTGAATTTTTTGAAGAAATTCGAAGGAAGATAAATGAGGGTAGTGCAGTTGATATAGTCTACATGTATTTTAGCAATGCTTTTGACAAGGTCCCACATGGCAGACTGGTTAAAAAAGTAAAATTCCATGGGATCCATGGAAATGCAGCAAGGTGGATACAAAATTGACTCAGTGGCAGGAAACAAAGGTTAATTTTTGATGGCTGTTTTAGCTGTTTGCAGTGGCTTTCCATAAGGCTCAGTACTGGGTCACCTGATTTTTGTGGTGTACATTAACGATTTGGAAGTAAATATAGGGGGCATGATCAAGAACTTTGCAGACGGTACAATGATTGGCTGTGTGGTAGATAGCGATGAGGATAGCTGTAGGCTGCAGGAAGATATTGATGGCCTGGTCAGATTGGCAGAAAAGTGCCAAATGGAATTAAACTTGGAGTACTGTGAGGTGTTGCATTTGGGGAGGTCAAACAAGACAAAGGAATACACGATAAATGGGGTAATGCTGAGGGAGTGTACAGGAAGTAAGCAACCTTGTAGTGAATGTCCACATATCCCTGAAGGTAGCAGGACAGGGTGATAATGTGGTTAAGAAGGCATATGGAATCCCTTCCTTCATTAGCCTAGGCATAGAATGCATGAATAGGGAAGTTATGCTAAAACTGTATAACTCATTGGTTAAGCCACAACTTGACTACTGTGTGCAGGTCTGGTCAGCTCATTACAGAAAAAATGTAATTGCACTAGAGCGGGTACAGAGGAGATTTACAAAGATGTTGCCAGGATAGTAAAATGATACTATAGGGAGAGAATGGATCGGCTGCGGTTGTTCCCCTTGGATCTAGACTGAGGGGAGATCTGATTGAAATGTACAAAATTGTGAGAGGCCTGGACAGAGTGGAGGTAAAGGGTCTATTCACCTTAGCAGAGAGTTCAGTGACGAGGGTGCATAGATTTAAAGTGATTGGTAGAACAATTAGAGGGGAGCTGAGGAAAACCCTTTGCACCAAGAGGGTGGTGGGGGTCTGGAACCCACTGCCTGAAAAGATAGTTGAGGCAGAAACCCTCAACACATTCAAAAGGAGTCTGGATAGGCACCGCAAATGCCATAATCTGCAGGGCTATGGACCAAATGCTGGAAGGTGACATTAGAATGTGTGGATCGTTTTTCGGCTGGCACAGACACGATCGGCCAAGTGGCCGCTTTCTGTGCTTTTAACTGTACTAAACTCTGGTGAGACCGCACCTGGAGTATTGCATGCAGTTCTGGTCACCGCATTATAGGAAGGATGTGGAAGCTTTGGAAAGGGTGCAGAGGAGATTTACTAGGATGTTGCCTGGTATGGAGGGAAGGTCTTACGAGGAAAGGCTGAGGGACTTGAGGTTGTTTTCGTTAGAGAGAAGGAGGAGGAGAGGTGACTTAATAGAGACATATAAGATAATCAGAGGGTTAGATATGGTGGATAGTGAGAGTCTTTTTCCTCGGATGGTGATGGCAAACACGAGGGGACATAGCTTTAAGTTGAGGGGTGATAGATATAGGACAGATGTTAAATGTAGTTTCTTTACTCAGAGGGTAGTAGGGGCGTGGAATGCCCTGCTTGCAACAGTAGTAGACTCGCCAACTTTAAGGGCATTTAAGTGGTCATTGGATAGACATATGGATGAAAATGGAATAATGTAGTTCTGATGGTTTCACAGGTCGGCGCAACATCGAGGGCCGAAGGGCCTGTACTGTGCTGTAATGTTCTTAAAAAAAACCTTCTTTGATTCTAAGCCCTTCAGTTACATTGTAAATTTTAAAGGTTCCGATCTCCAGGAATTGAAAATAAAATTTTATGTCAGTTGTCAATCACGTAACCCACCCTCAATGGGTAAATCATACATTGATTGCCCTCTACCGCCATGATCACATTTTATTCGTATCACGAACTTTCCCCCCCACCGCCATTTATTCACTTTGACACTCAACATCTTCCCACCGTTCCCATAGCCGATAATAAATGTTTTCCCTTCTCCTCGACCCCTCCGCCTGAAGGTACGTGAAGGCTGAACGGAGGTGGTAAAATTTCCGTGGGACGTCCGCCACCTGCAGGTGAGTTTATTAACATCTCATTGATGGTCATTTGAATATGGAAATGAAGGACCAGCCACCAGGAGGCGGGGGAGGAGGGGGTCGCACCAAGTTCCCCGTCTGCCAGTAATATGTGGCGGGCCCTTCTCGATGCCATAGGTCTAGTTGGCCCTCGCCCCACAACATTTTACCAGCCTCCGCACCTGACCCACAGTGTCCAGGGACCGGTACAAATCAGCCCCAGATTTCAGTTCAGAACATCCTGGGCTGGATTTTGTTCCCAGTCTGACAACGGTTTCCATGGTGGGTGAGGTGCGAGGGCGAGTGGAAGGGTTGAACGGTGAATGAGAGTTGTTTCATCCCCCACGGATCCTGACACTGCGATTGTCAAGACCGATCTTCCAGGTAGTGGAGAAGGTCCATGGCGTCCCCTCTGTGGCTCTGTGATGGGACAGAGTTAGCATGTTTCAATTCTTTTTCTACATTCATTTAAATGGAATTTCCCACGTTCCTACCAGCCGTTTAAATCTTCAGCTCGACGTGTGAAACCCACGTGCCTTCACTTCCCTGGTGCCACTGAGGCGAGTGTTCTCGGTACATGGAGAGGCTGGTCAGTAATGTTCAGTTCTTATTCTTTTCTGCAGTGAACACAGACATTTACAGTGAAGTGAAATCACCAGGAATGAGGGGAGTTTGAATTCTGCAACTGCTTTTTGTCTATCGGCAAGGTCAGGGGGAAATGATCCAATTTGCATTTGTCTCTTTGCAAGGGGATGGAGAAAGGATCGACTCTGCATTTTTCTGTCAGGAGGGTCAGGGGTAAAGGGGACACTCTGCATTTGTCTATCCAGCAAGGGGACGGGGAAAGGGGACCTCGTGCAATTGTCGATCACCAAAAGGAGGGGAAAACAATCCACTGCAGTTGTCAATGGACAAAGGGGAGAGGGAAAGGATCCACTCTGCATTTAACTATCAGCAAGGGGGGAGAAAGGTTCCACTCCGCATTTAACTATCAGCAAGGGGGGAGAAAGGATCCCCTCTGCATTTGTCTGTAGTCAAGGGGAGGGGGAAAGGATCCCCTCTGCATTTGTCAGTCGGGAGGGGGAGGGTGAAAGGATTGCGGTCTGCATTTGACTGTCAGGGGGGGGGGCGTGGAGGAAGGGATGCACTCTGAATTTGTTTGCCGGGAGGGGAAGTGACCCGCTCTGCATTTGACGGTCGGGAGAAAGAGAGGGAAAGAATCCACTCTGCATGTGTCTATCGGCAAGAGGAGGAGGAACGAATCCACTCTGCATTTGTCTGTCGGGAGGGTGAGGGTGAAAGGGATCCACTCTGTAATTGACTGTAAAAGTTTCTATAGGTAAGTGACGAGAAAAAGATTGGTGAAGGCAAATGTAAGTCCCTTACAATCAGAAACAGGGGAATGTATTATGGGGAACAAAGAAATGGCTGACCAGCTAAATGCATCCTTTGGTTCAGTCTTCACAAAGGAGGACATAGATATCATACCAGAAATTTTGGGGAACACAGGGTTCAGTGAGCGGGAGGAACGGAAGGAAATAAGTAATAGCAGGGAAATGGTGTTCGGGAAATTGATGGAATTAAAGGCCGATAAATTCCCAGGGCCTGCTAAACTACATGCCAGAGTATTTAAGGAAGTGTCCCTCGGAATTGTGGATGCATTGGTGGTCATCCTCGAAGATTCTACAGACTCTGGAATAGTTCCTTCTGATTGGAGGTAGCTAATGTAACTCTACTATTTAAAAAAGGAAGGTAGAGAGAAAACAGGGAACTATAAACCAGTCAGCCAGACGTTGGTAGTGGGGAAAATTCTACAGTCCTTTGTCAAAGATTTGATAGCAGAGCACTTGGAGAACAGTGGTAGAATCGGACATAGTCAACATGGACTTACGAAAGGGAAATCATGCTTGATACATCTACTGGAATTCTTAAAGGATGTAACTGGTAGACTTGATGAGGGGGAGACAGTGGATGTGGTTCATTTGGACTTTCAGAAGGCTTTCAACAAAGTCCTACAAAAGAGATTAGCATGTAACATTAAAGCACATGGGATTGGTAGTAGTGCATTTTAATGCATAGAAAATTGGTTTTCGGACAGCAAACAAAGTGTAAGGATAGATGGGTCTTATTCCAAATGGCAGGCAGTGACGAGATGTGTATGGCAGGGATTGGTGCTAGGACCACAGCTATTAACAATATACATTAATGATTCAGATGATGGAACTAAATGTAACATCTCCAAATTTGCAGATGACATAAAACTGGGTGGGTTGGAGAGTTGTAAGGAGGATGCAGAAAATCTTCAGGGTGATTTGGACAAGTTGCGTGAGTGGGCAAATGCATGGCAGATGCAGTATAATGTGGATACTTGTGACATTATCCACTTTAGCAGCAAAAAACAGGAAGGCAGATTATTATCTGAATGGCGATAAACTAAGAGAGGGGAATATGCAACGAGACCGGGGTTTTCTCGTACACTGTTTCGATGAAGGGTCACTGACCCGAAACTTTAACTCTGCTTCTCTTTCAACAGATGCTGCCAGACCTGCTGAGTGGTTCCAGCATTTCTTGATTTTATTTTCCCGTACACAGTTCGTTGAAGGTAAGCTTGCAGGTGCAACAGGCAGTAAAAAAGTCAAATGGTATGTTGGCTTTCATAGCGAGATAGTTCGAGTACAGAAGCAGGGATGTCTTGCTACAATTATACAGGGCCTTGGTGAGGCCACACCTGGAGTATTGTGTGCAGTTTTGCTTTCCTTATCTGAGGAAATATGTTCTTGCTATAGAAGGAGTGTAGCAAAGTTTAACCAGACTGATTCCTGGGATGGCGGGACTGACATATGAGGAGACATTGCGTCAGTTCGGATTATATTCGCTGAAGTTCAGAAGCGTGATTGGAGATCTCATAGAAACTTATAAAATGCTAAGACTACTTGACAGGGTAGAGGCAGAAAGGATATTCAAGCTGGTGGGGGAGTCCAGAAGCAGGGGTCATAGTCTAAGGAGACGGGGTAAATATTTCAGGACTGAGATGAGGGGAAATTACTTCACCCAGAGATTGGTGAGCCTGTGGAATTCACTACCACAGAAGGCAGTTGAGGCTAAAACATTGTATAGTTTCAAGAAGGAGTTAGATACAGCTGTTAGGGCGAAAGGAATCAAAGGATATGGGGGGGTCAGCGGGGACAGGCTACTGAGTTGCATGATCAGCTATGATTGTAATGAATGGTGGAGCAGTCTCTAAGGGCCAAGTGGCCCACTCCTGCCCCTATTTTATATATTTCTATTTCTGTCGGGCAGGGAAGTGGAAGGGATCCGCTCTGCAATTTCCAAGTGGCCCATTTCCCCCTCTCCTTGCCGAGCGACAAATGCAATGTATGCACTTTCTCCCTGCCCCTCTAGACAGACAAATGCCAGGTGGATGCTTTCCTCCTCCCCTTGCTGATCGACAAATGCAGAGTCTATCCTTTCCCCCTACCCATTCCGGACAGACAAATGCAGAGTGGACACCTCCCCACTCCCCTTGCTGAATGGCAAATGCAGAGTGGATCCTTTCCCCCGCCCGTTGCCGATAGGGCAAATGCAGAGTGGATCCCTTCCCTCTCCTCTTGCCGTCAGTAAAAACACCCACTCCCCTTCTAATGGCACCTTCCCATGCAAATACTGGAGATGCATCACCTGCACTTTCACGTCCTCTCGTTCAACCATCAGGGCTCCAAACACTCTTTCCAGGTGAAGCAGTAGTGTATCTGTACTTGCAGAGGGGTGTAGTGGTTAGCACTGCAGCCTCATAACTCCAGAGATCTCGGTTTAGTTCTGGGTATTGCCCTTGTGGAGTTTGCAAGTTCTCCCTGTGACTTTGTGGGTTTCTGCCAGGTGCTCTGGTTTCCTCACACAACAAAAGACTTGCACGTTGATAGGTGAATTGGCCATTGTAAATTGCCCTAGTGTAGGTACGTGGTAGGAGAATGGTAGGGAATATGGAGTTAATGTAGGATTGGTATAAATGGGTTATTGTTGGTCGGCACAGACTCGGTGGGTCGCAGTGCTTCTTTCAATGTTGTACCTCGAAACAAATAAATATCGTATTGAAAATAATTGTCCTTTACACAGAGGAAACCAAGCACATGTTCTGTTACTGCTTTGTTGAGCACTTCCAATAAGTCTGCAAACGTGATGCTTAGCTCCCAGTCACTTGCCATTATAATTCCCTGCCCCATTCCCATGCTGATGTTTCTCTCACGGCCTGCCACACTGCTTCAATCTTCCGGAATCAGCGTCAACTTCAAAAACTCACATGATAACTACTCCTCCATTTGTTTTTGACAGCGGGCGTTGGGAATGATTCCGCTCTTTATTTAAGGCCTTCCACCCTATCACAGTTATTCTCTTTCGTTCCTTCATTCCTTTCCTCTGTTCCCCTTTTCCCAGCCTCTGTTCTTACATAAATACTGCTGCAACAGAACACTTCATAGTTCTGAAGAAAATTCTCCAGCCGGGAATTTTAATTCTGTTCCTCTTTCTAAAAGTTCTACCTTGCCTACAAGGTAGTACCAGAACTTGCTGTTAATTTCTCAGCTTCCCAGCCTCCGCAGGATTTTGCCTTTTTACAGAATAAAATATCATGGAGAAATGAAGAAGTGAGGTTGTAATTGAATGTAAAGAGAAAGAAATAAATGCAATAGAAACATGACTTTGGAGAGGCTGGCAAAAAGGGGCTATGAGGGGATGAGGAAAGTGATCACATTAGAAATACATTTTGTAACTTGCTGCCTTGATGTCGAGGGCAGCCACCTCGATTACCATTACCACCATTACCAGCAATAGAGCCATCACTGTTTTTCTTGCCCACTTTTCTTGTATAAGCCCATGTAGAGCGGCAATGTATTTCTGAATCGTTCCTCTCAGAAATGCCGCACAATTATACTCCATATAAGGACTGTGAAGCTTCAGAGGGTAACTTGCCAAATCTTTGAGGAAATGTGATCACTCAGTGAGACTGTCGAGAGAATCAGAACACAAAGACACACTGACTGGTAATCAGAAATTCCAAACATTCACCATCGTTGAACTGTGCAGGGAGGGATGTGATGTGTTCCTTGTTAGCATTACGGAATGTGCTTTATCAAAGGTGATCACTTGGAATCAACAAAGAATTTACATTACCGAAATATATGAAAAGCAGCTCACAGTCTGCAGGACCTCAGAACAGTCACTGTGTGTTTTGTTGTTCTGTTGAACTGAGAGGAAGCGCCTGACATTGTGATGATTTCTGTGATATCAACATACTGCTGCAGGACATTTGACCTCGGACTTTGAACTTAGCTACATAAAATCCATAAGGACAAAGTATCGGGGGACGAATGTTTGTGCAATATCATTGATCATTGGAAAAATGTAAGAGCTTAGTGACTGCAAATAAACTGATCTCTTATTTCAAAGACTGACTCACAGTACAAAGATATGGTAATCTGTGTACACTTTCCAAAATGTAAAACACAAATATCAACAGTTCACGATAAATGACTAAGTTCAAATCAATCAGCAAAGTTAGGTACAGCAGGAGCATCAATTCTCCATGTGGTTTTAAAGTAAAATAGATGAACTTGTGAAATGTTCAAGCTGTTTTCTCCACCTGCATATAGAGGTTAATGAAACAGTAACACTGTTAATAATCTAGTCAGGCGAGTGAGGCTGTGTTACTGTAAACGGTTAATTCGTTGTGATCCAATCACCAGGAATGTAGCCTCTAATAATGTCATTTGTTAACTCCCTATGATTCAATGCAAAGATGGGAGCTGAAGGTAGATGTTGTTTCAATAAACTGTCCACTGTAACTCAATAAATAATAATTAATGTCAGTTTGATATATCCGGGAGTGAAAGTAGATCTGGAAAATGAAAAGAGCCTGAAGATCTAATGCTGATCAACAAATTAGCACAGCTGACGTGTCTCTATAAAGTTACCATAAGTAGAAAACCTTGAAATTAGTTCTTTCCCCGGATGTGAAACAACAACTCTCCTGAAATGGACATTTAACCAAAGAATTCACAAACTGTATTGGAACCAGGCTAATGACCCTCATAACTTTGCCATCCACTCACTGGTTTCTGCAGGGATTTCGGGTCCCGTCACAATCTGATAGGTTTGTTCCCCTGAGTTATGTTTTGCAGGTATCAAACAGACTGACAATTTAGTAAGTATGAGTTATGGGTGTTGACAGCAACTGGTTGCCACAGCAACTTGAATTACTCGGACATAATGATGGAGGTTTAAGATGTTTGGTATGGGTCTCTTGTATCTGTGAGAAGCCGGCCAATCCTGTAAATCATAAATACTGGTACTTTATTCATTTAGAGATACAGCACTGAAACAGGCCCTTCGGCCCACCCACTCTGTGCCGATCAACAACCAACCATTTATGCTAATCCTAAATTAATCCCATATTCCCTACCTAAACTCGGGGCAATTTATAATGGTCAATTTACCTATCAACCTGCAGGTCATTCGCTGTGGGAGGAAACCGGAACATCCGGCAGAAACCCACACGGTCACAGGGAGAAATTACAAACTCCGCACCGGCAGTACCCAGACCTAATCCCGGGTCACTGGAGCTGTGAGGCTGCGGTGCAATTCACTGCACCACTGTGCCACCCTGATTAGCCATTGACATTCTGAAAATGGTGCAAGTAACGAAGGAACATCCAGTAAGCACTTATATTCGGATGTAACTTTTGCCACACATGCAGGATCCTATATAAATGTTGAAATTCGAGGATCCCCTTGTCAACACGGTAATTTCAGAGTATCTCTGTCAATAGATAACATTAACGGGACACAATAAATACTGACAGTTGCAAGGTCTCCTGAAACGAAAATCTTATGGACCCAGAAGATATTACCAAACTCCCAGAGATTCTTTTCAAATGTTGCCACTTCAATGGACAAATTGCATTCATTGATAAGCAATCCCAGAACCGTCTGTCGATGACATAATCCAGAGGTCCATTTGCAAATGCTGAGAATGCCCTACGATTCTGTGAAAACTGGAACATAGTCTCAGTCCCAGTATCCCCTTGCAAATAAAGTCTCGCACCCGAGGGATCCCCTGGACACACAACTCCCAATCAGGGATGTCATGTAATTGCTCAAATGGCGAGATGCACTTACCGCCAAGAGCCGCGAATATAATTTATTAAATGATAAAAAAATACAGTAAAGCATGCTTCATACAGTTACTATCTAGATATCGTAGTGTTTTGACAATTGTATTGGACATATTGTTCATTTGAGGCTACCATGCACACACAAGCCAGCAGATGGCACTGAAAGAGAAAGTGAAAGAAAACAGAGTAAAGAAGACTCCATTATGTTCAAGAGTTTGCTGACTCGGTCCTCAGTCTTTTCCTCATATGTCTTACTAAACTCTGCTAAACCACAGGCCAGTTCAGAGACCATCAGAGTCATTGATCCTTACAAGGAACAGGCAGCAGTAATGAGGTGGTTAATGAAACAAAAAGACAGTAGTTTACTGAATTAATAGTTGGAGATGGAGGCTCACCAGGAACTAACGATCAGAGATAGCACAACCTGTGGACACTCTGAACCACCATATGTATCATAATTTCTATATATACTATATGGCAATTTGAATATACACATTGAAACTCCCAGAGCATACTCTTCCAGCCTATTGTTCTCAGATGTTGATCCATTCTCTCCCTCTTTGTAAAGCTACAGGTGCCTGTCAGTCATTGACGCAATAGTAGAGTAACATTGCAAGGAGAATCTTATTGATATCAAAGAGAAACCTCGCAGTGACACAAATAGGTCCCTTGGAAAGTGCCATGAATCACAGTCACTAAACAAACAAGGTCAGTAACATGCTTTCTTCTGAACACGTTTATATGTCAAACGGTGTATTGCCCAGATATTGCACAGACATGAATTGAAACTTCCCAAAGCCCAGAACATAATTTGATTGACTGTTCCACTGGTGAAAACTGCACAGCGCAATAGTTACATTGGTATTATACTGTCCATATCTGCCTGTGGATTCTGAACAGTGTCATGCTTGCATTTAAACAGTACTGCCTCCGTCTGCTGGTGAATACTGCACAATACAATTGTTGCATTGATACAGTAATACCTCCATTCTTTTGTATGTGTGACAGTGCAGTATTATAATTATATAGCAATGATGAGTGCAAAGACTACAATGATGTAGTAATGTCTACCTCATTTGGTGAATACCAGCTTACACCTCTGGTGGGGAAGACTAAACAGTGCACTTTTTCACAGTGGTATCCTCGTCTCTTTGGAATACAGAATAGTGCATTGCTTATTGTTACGATCAGGTGACGAGGGTCACACTATACCCCAATTGTCCTTCTTCTCATTTGACCGCAGCAGGGTTTCTTCCTTTCTAAACACTGGATGTACTTAACACTCCAGTGAGTGTTTTACCTTTATCCTTTGTTGTGATCGTAAAAGAACCAATTGGACAAGTTTTCTTGAGTTTAAACAAGGAAGAGGTGAGTTTATTATACTTAATAATTAAACGTTTAAAGTCGGTTGCCAATCCATGAATTTAAAAAAATCCCCTTTTTATAGCAGGTTTTCTTGACATTATGTTTAATATCATAATGCTTACCGCCACTGGTAGATCCACTTCCATGAACTGCACCAATGGCTCCAACTGATGCAATATGTGTTTATCCAGTATTTCATAACTGTTTCATGGTCAAGAAAATAAATGTGCACGGCATCTATAGAATGGCACATTGAACATCAACTGGCCACTAACAATAAACGGACAGTATTTTCATAAATTGACCTCCTGCGGACAAACTGAACAAGTTAAAATAAACTGACCCCGACCACACATCTAAACTATTCAGAAAATGCTGCGTGACTCACTAACTTAACAGGTCTCTGAAGCGGACACATCGCAGCAAAATACATAACCATCGACATTTGCGAAAGGTTCTCTTTTTTTCTTCTTGTCCTAGATGTACATCTCTTTAAGGGAGCTGCGGCAAATTGTAGGTGCCTCCCCACTCTCACAGATATGAGGTTGCTTAGCCTGCCCAGTACTCATATTTCGCTTTTACTGTCTCTGCTGACAGATTCTTCTGCACGACTCGGCCCTTCAGAAGCAGGAGAACCAAGCCAGCAATACCAATCTGAACAGTCACCCCTCTGACTTCAACACGCACCAGTTCAGCATTTAGCACAATGCATGGGAATGATGGTGAGACAGCACAGTCTGTACAGGGTGAAGTTCACATTGCAAGTGAGTAGCACGGGTAGTGGTGAAAGGCACAGTAGAGGACAGAGGAGGCAGGCGAGTGCGCCCTGACCCAAACATTGCTGAAGAGTGTGGGGAATACCAATTCAATGCCTGGCTGTTCACGCAAAGGAAATTGGAATAGTACCAGTAGAGAACGGTTGCGTGGGTAACCTGTCAAAGACTTTCAACATCATGGATGAGACTATGGAGGAGCCAATAGTCTCTGAATGGCACCCGGACGTTCCTGTTCATGGAACGAGTTGCCTGTGTTCTCTTATGAAGAATGTGTTGTCCTCTATGGAAGCTTACTATGCAAGAGCCCTGGTAACCACCAAGGCCAGCTTTGATTGAAACCCAACCTGCTGCTATTGGGGCTTTGGTTTCTACAGTGACGTCCAGCCTCGAAAAGTAGTGAAGCAGCGTTGACAGATTTAGTGGTTCGAATGGAGAGGAGCTTGGGTCGGATCAGTGGTGTCCTTTAGTTTTCTCTCATGCAGATCAGTGAGAGATAATGCACAGCCCCATGGGATCAGACTGGCGCTACGGCAGCTGCAGGTAGTGTCCTCTTTCAAGAGGGAAGTACATCTGTGCCCTTGACAGACCCTCGTCCCATGCCCATACACGCACCAGCAATGTAGTCCAGATGCACCAACCTGAAGCCAGTCCCATTCTCGGTCGCACCGCCGAAAATGCTGGTTGTAAATATCTGCAGTACCATTTTTACGACAGCTGCAAGCGTCCACCACGCTGAATTAAAAGGGGCAGCTCTATAATTAGAAAATACCAGCCTTCAAGGGAACACTATTAGGTGGCACATGAATGAATATTAATTTGAGTGCAATTTATTAACGTAATATTAGTCAAACATTTATCCATGTCAATTTGTGCAAAATGTTTTAGTAATAACTTAGGGCCCTCACAGTGTGTGGGCGTGGGAATGCCTCATGCAACGATTTTCTCTGTCCAGGTGCAGTGGAGATTTGACCTAAATGTAGGGGAAGAATCATCTTCGTGAATCACTTGGTGCAGGGGTGGGAGGAAGGGGTTTGAGTAGCATTTCAATGCAACCAATATTTAATCACTTGTTCTCAGACTTCACATGTTACTCGCTGCTTCACCGTGCAATGCCGGGCACCACGTGGTCAGCTTTCGGTGTGGTCTCCAATTCTGCTGCACAATGACAGTGCAGTGACTGGCACGGCAGAGCCATCTCTCAGTGTGGGCTCCAGGTCTGGCTGCTGATGCATGGCAGTGGGAGGGAAATATGAAATAATTGTCAAAGAGGACCACATATCTGCCAATATGATAGGAAAGAGGAAGGTTGAGTCCAGGGTAACTGCTACTGTCGTGAGTCAATAGGGGATCCGGACACCGAGCACGAACCCATACTTCCTCCAATTCAACTTGCTCGTCCATTACAGATACCCGCAATTAAAAAATACAGGAGCAATTTTTGGGCTGAAAAGTGCTATTATAAAGTTGACGTGTTCATTGAAGCCTCATCAAATCGCTGTTTGTTCTCAACAGAATAGACTACATTGTGAGTAACAAATACCATGTATTCAGTTCGAAGTAGGTACAATTAGATGCTTGTTTCATCCAGAAAGAATGATTGGGATGCTCTCTGTGAAAAGGGAAGAGGGGAAAGAACAGGTGTTGCATCATTCAGCCATTGCATGAGATGTTTTTTGTTGCAAGAGGAGTGATTCTGGGATTGACAGAGAGCTAGCCAAGAGCTTTACAGAGGGAATAGTGCCTTTGGATTGTTGAATGGGGAAGGGAGGGAATGATGCCTTTCATCGTCACATGGCGCTGGCGGCTGAAATTGCAGAAAACTGTTGAATATGTAAGTGTTGCTGTGGCAAGTGAGGACAAGGCTAACTGGATCATGGCTCTGGTGGTGACGAGAAGGGATGAGGGTGGAATTGCAGGTTACGTGCCTGAAGAAGGGAACTCTTCAGCCGATCAAAGACAGAAGCCAATTCGGAAATGATGATGTGGAAGGTGGCATCATTGGAACTGCTGTAACAGAGATGTAGATACCTGGAGAAGGCAATAGAGACCTGACACGAAGCAGGATGGGGGAGGTGGGGTGCATAATCGAGCTAGGTCTCTGGGTTGGTGGCTACAGATAGACACTGTGAGCTACCTGCCGATCCTCAGTTTTAGAAATAAGATTTCGAGGAATCGAATTGGGGATGGGTCGTGTAAAGGTAAAGTAGGGCTGGCAGCTAGAAGCAAAGTTAATTCCTTTCAGCTGAGAATGAGGTCAGGAAACTACAATGAAATAGTCATCAATGTTACCAAACAAGATGTCGTGTGCTGGTGGGATGTAAAGGTGTCAGACAACTGGATGGCGAGGCGAGGGATTGCGATACAGAAAGGCTGCACGTCCTATTCAGAGATACAGGTGTAGGTGGAAGATACATCCTGGTGAAAGATGGACTGTAAAGCGACTGGACATCCCTGTGTGGGATGGAAAAGTACAGACCTGAATATTTTGAATGGGCTAAGTTGCAGATGGTTTGAACATCCTGGTAAGAGATGGACATATTGAGGGTATGGCCGTCCTGATGAGGGATGGACATGTAGGGATCCGAATTTCCTGAATGGATTGAGTTTTAAAGGGATTGATCATCCAAGTGAGAGATAGAGTTTTAAGAGAATTACATGCTCTCGAGAGAGAAAGAGAAGTTTAAAGGGAATGAACATCTTGGTGAGAGATGTAAATGTCGAGTGGTTGGACGGCCTGGGGTGGGATGTAGTTGAAGGAATCTACATATCTCGTTTACAGTGTTGGACTGGATGTCCATGGTGAAAAGGAAACATTTATGGCCCGGAAACCAGAGTAGCTAAAATCGTGGATGGCGACAGAAGAAGACAAGGGGAGAAAGTGCAATGGAAAGAGTTAAGATCCATCGGAAAGGAACAGATTGAAATGTTGAGTCTTACGATGTAGCCTTGTTTGTGGATGTTTGGAGGATTTAGAAGGGGCTGTGCGCGGTCACAGGCACGGGGTGAAGATCTCAAGAGGAAATGAGTTCAAAGATAATATGGGAAAGGATGACATGATGTTCAGTGATGGACTCATGGTCTGGGGGAAGTGGAACGATATGTCAGAGAGTTCGTGTTTACGCTCCCCAAGGTAGAGGTCTTTACAACAAACAACAACAGCGATTCCATTGTCAGCAGGTTTAATGACAATGTGAGGGTTGAGAGAATAAAGTGCTGCACATCACAGGGAGATAGATAAGAGAGAGTAAAGGGGGCGGAATTCATTTCATAACACTTGCCTCCATCTTAACACAAACCTTCACTCTTTTACTCTCTCCAGTCCATCCTTTTTCCCTGATTCTGTATTTGCTAAAAGTAATTAATCTCGACTAATATATATTTCTGACGAACTCGCAATAACGTTCAAAGCTGGTCCTGTGTCTCTCGCCACAGATGATATCTCAGCTGTTATGTGTTTCCAGCATAATTCGTTTTCAATTCAAATGATGTTCGCCGTCTGCTGGTGGATACGGGTATTTCAGTAAGCCGACGAATCACAAAAATCACAATTTTCTGGAGAGTAATGCATGGTGTAGCTGCTCTCCCGACAGAGTAACAATTGCGCTCTGCTGATGACTAACTGAAATGTTTAAAATTGACGGCAAAAACGCATGAATTACTGACCAGTTTCTCCTGCTCTCCCACCATACTCCGGGATAGTGTAGCGCAGGAAAACATTATATTGTATCTCGAAATTGGTGTATATTTAGTCCTTGAACCACAATGCAGTCGTTAATATTGACAAAGGCACAAATTCCAACTGCAACATTGAATAAATCATTTTAATTATTTTTGAAGGTTATTCCCATTGTACATCAACACTTACATTAGAAACTGCAGTAATTTGTCCATATCGAGTATGTGGTGGTGGAGGAAGAAGTTACAATAAATGCAGATTAAAGAGACAGACCATTTATTTGTCACCTGACGTGTTCTAAACCTTTTTAAACAGGATATGGAAAAGTGAATCGGTTACAAAACGAACTTTACATAAACTCTTCATTAATAAGCAATGGTTTTCATCTCTGTAACAGTGTTGGTAATTACATGCGGAGTAATATATCTCAGTATTTGTACAGACAGAGAAATGATCCGAAATCAATTCTGTTTGGTATTTTAATTAAACAGAAAACACGCACCTTCAGACAAAATAAAGAGAAAAGCCAAATCTAGTTATTTCAAAACAATGTAAAATGATGGTTGATAAAAAAATAAAGTGATGTTTATATCGTAAAACAAAGCACAATTATCGTGTTCACACTGTTGGGAAAGTTTATGCCGTTCCTTCAGATTTAAGACAGAATAACACATCAGTCTGTGATCCACCTCCAGACATCATACACTGGATTTGAGGCTGACTTTTACCTGAAAGGACAACAAAAACGACTTGAGAGGTTTACAGCAATGTTAACCACCAAACAAATACATCAAATACAGTATATGATCTCTTCAGAATATTTCTGCTTCAATAAGCCTCTTATTTCTTTAGTAAGTACAGAAAATGTTCTCTCTTTTTTTGAGATACAGCACTGAAACAGGCCCTTCTGCCCACCGAGTCTCTGCCGACCATCAACCACCCATTTTTACTAGTCCTACACTAATCCCAAATTCGCACAAGATCCCCACCTGTTCCTTCATTTCCCTACCACCAACGTCTACTGGGGGCAATTTATAATGACCAATTTACCAATCAACTGTAAATCTTTTGGTGGTGGGAGGAAACCCAGTGAAAAGCAGACACAGGGAGAACTTACAAACTAAACACAGGCAGTACCCAGAATTGAACCCGGATCGCTGGAGCTGTGAGGCTGCGGTGCTAACCACTGTGCCACCCATCATCTTTCTGATACTTTGGAATCAATATCGATATTCTTAATATCGGAAACAGCTGGGACTGCACACTGTCAGCACAATACACGGTACAAATTATAAAACATTGGTCTTACCAGACTGATGGAGATGTAAGATGTTGAACTACACAGTCAGTGCCCATCTTTGGTGTAATGTCTGCTATTGTGAACGTGTCACAGTGAACATCCTCATTGTTTTCAGGAATGGAGGGAGGCATCAAAGCGGGATCAGTGCGGGTCTGAGAGCTGGAAACTGCACAGGGAAAGATCATGGATTAATGATTGGACTGAAAGCGGGATCAGTGCGGATCTGAGAGCTGTATACTGTGGAGACAAAGATTATGGATTAATGATTGGAGTGAAAGCGGGATCAGTGCGGGTCTGAGAGCTGTATACTGTGGAGAGAAAGATTATGGATTAATGATTGGACTGAAATTGGGCTCAGTGTGGGTCTGAGAACTGTATACTGTGGAGAGAAAGATTATGGCTTAATGATTGGACTGAAAGCGGGATCAGTGCGGGTTTAAGAGCTGTATACTGTGGAGAGAAAGATTATGGATGAATGACTGGACTGAAAGTGGGCTCAGTGCGGGTCTGAGAGCTGTATACTGTGGAGAGAAAGTTTATGATTTAATGATTGGACTGAAAGCTGGTCCAATGCGGGTCATCTATATACGTATAACGTAAAGGGGACTGGAATTTGTTGGCCTCGGAATGTTTTCCATCTCCATTCACCGTGTTGTTTTTTTTACTGCTGGGTGATAGCAGATGAAATTTTTTTTTTTTTTTTTTTTTAGAGATACAGCACTGAAACAGGCCCTTCGGCCCACCGAGTCTGTGCCGACCATCAACCACCCATTTATACTAATCCTACACTAATCCCATATTCCCACCAAACATCCCCACCTGTCCCTATATTTCCCTACCACCTACCTATACTAGTGACAATTTGTAATGGCCAATTTACCTATCAACCTGCAAGTCTTTTGGCTTGTGGGAGGAAACCGGAGCACCCGGAGAAAACCCACGCAGACACAGGGAGAACTTGCAAACTCCACACAGGCAGTACCCGGAATCGAACCCGGGTCCCTGGAGCTGTGAGGCTGCGGTGCTAACCACTGCGCCACTGTGCCGCCCTTGGATCAGCTAAGACTGAATCAGGGTGTTCAGATTGAGCACCTGGAAGATTTCCAGTCAAAGTGTTAGCAAGAGAGATATCACACACCGAATAACATAAGGGTGTCTTTTCTAAAATATTTCAAGCATTGTTTTGTCTAATTTCCTTTAATCACAACATGTATTTAAATCAACCAGCAGTCTGTGACATCGCCGAGTGGAACGAAATTCAAAGTAGTGACAGCGAGCTGGTGACTGTGGGAGTTTAACTCACCGAGAGTGGAGAGATCACCGCCAGCACTTGTGAAGAGATCATCAGGACTACTGTCCAGCAACAAGTGACCATCCTGAGTGTCAATGGCTCCAGTCTCAACATCATCATAATCACCCGGAACCAGACCTGAGCGGAAATAATGATTTTCACTGAAATTAAATGGTATCACTGAATACTTAGAATTATATTATTAGACGTCAGTCGACACGGGCCAGCCAGGGTAAACTGTGATCTTCAGCCATAGTGAGATTAGAGGCTGGCGAATGATGGGACCGTGTCCTGTCACGATAGGCGAGTCATCACTCATGCTATGTTTAAACTGCAGCCTGTAATCGATCGAAAGGAAGGGGCAGTGTAGGATATTGGTTGGCAGACTGACAACCTGCATGTTTGGCAGATGGCAGCAGCCAGAGCAAGGTTGGCGCCCAGGTTTTCGCATGCCTCCATGGAAGTGCTCCTCCAGGCAGCAAGGGCAAGGAGGGAAGCGCTTTTCCATCGGGACCGGAGGAGGAGGCCAGCGAGGCAGGTGGGGAGGGCATGGCAGGAGATTGAGCAGGTAGTGAGCAGCCGTGAGGTAGTCCCATGTAAGAGGTTTCAGTGCAGGAACGGGATCAATGCCCTGATGTAGTATGACAAGGTGAGTGCAGTGCCTAACATTAATTTGACAGCCTTAAATGTCACAAATGATAAAAATTAAATTAGAGAAGGGGTGCCCCACTCATTGGTTCAGATGTTCCGACACCATGGAGCACAGCTCAGTGCCCACCTTCGTGGAGAAGCACAATCTTCACTGACACTGCTGTTCCGACATTTGCAGGAAGCAGAGTCTCTGATGGTAAGCCCTCTCTGCTGGGTAGCATATTCTGCACTCAAGAAGCTGGTTGCGTGCGACTGTGTGCCCTGTTCATCCACACTCTTTTCCAGCCTCATGATTATTGTCCCTATCTGGGTGCTGCAGTCCAACTCCTGGGGACTGCAGCTGCTTCCATCTCTCATTCTCCTCCACAATGGGAGGCCTCAAAACCGGCGTGGCGTAGACCTATTGTAAATTGCTGCACTCACTTCTCAAGGTCTCCATTCTTTTTACTTGGTGTCGGTAAGTTTCAAGTCTGAGAGGATGCTCATCCTAAATACCTCTGTTATGATCGCCAAGATAGGTCAGCCTCCAGATTGCCAATACCGCGATACAGTATCTCTCCCCCTCCCTCCAGTGCCACAATGCTTTTCACAGCCAAAACTGACCTTCCTCTGACCTTCCCCCTCCTTATAGATGGCGAGTCTCTGAAAACTGTTGTCACCTTTCATTAAATTGTGAATGGTTTGGAAAATTGCCATGAATTTCCTGTTTATTGACTCAATTGCCTGCCCAGTGCCTGAAAGTGCAGCCTCCACCCACCAGCTCGGCCGCTTCCAGGAATATCACTTAACAGAGTAAATACGTCTGGCTTCTGTGAGACAAAATTCTGCTCTCCGTTTTAAAGTCACATCTGTCCCATTGAATCACCCATTCAACATACACACAAATGTCACATTTCACCGCCCACACAACAGTGTCAGAAATCACAATAATTGAATGTTTCATTCCATTAAAGTATTGGTTGCAATCGGTATTATTTTGCAGACATCCTTTCTTAAAAACTAAAATCCCTCAGCAAATCCCCATGCATTCAGCAGCATCATTTTACAGCGATTAAGTTCTGATTTATTTAGTTGTTGATTTTAGATAACAGACTGCGTGATGGATTAAAAAAACGTGATGGTAACAAATAAAAATGTACCCACCCTGAATACTGGAGGAGTTCCCTTCAGGATTTTCTGATCCAGGATCCGTATCACCCAAACTGTGACTGGTGTAATATTCAATCCGATTTAGGGACTCAATGGAATCAGCAACTGTTAAACACAAACATGGATGGTTATTGGAGAGATCGATTGGGACGGTCCAGCAAATAACATAATGCCGTCATCATCTGGTGACAATGTCCTGGGACTTTGTATCTGACACGATTGTGAAACATTTATCACAGGGACTGCAGTAGTTCAAGAGCAACTCGGGATGGACCAAATATGTTGGCTCATCCAGCGAGCAGTTAAAACAATACACAGTACAGCTGGTGGGTCAGATTTCAGACATCAGAGCAGAGACAATAGTATAAAACATAATCAGTTCGCACAGTTTCATAATCCAGAATCCCTCCATCCTGTCCGCGTTTCTTTCAATTTCAGAGTCTCAAACGGATGGTGGTGGCTTTAAAACCGAACCCCACCCCGGATAATGGGGCAGAAAAGTGTAAAGAGTGCAAGGAGACGAATAACGGATTTGTTCTTTCCTGTTTTTTTTTTTGCAAACTGAGAAATTAATCTCATTGGTTAAATTGCCCTCCAAATATATCGCAAGACAAAACTTTTATCGATTTGCTAGTGTTGTTGCCCCAGTATTGTGAAACAGAATTTGTAGATTAATGTTAAACTTCAGAATACAAAGTGTTAGGATATGTTTTTTGCAGGAACCACCGACTTCAGTTTAGGAGTTCCTGATGGAAGCGTGTTTCTGATCCAGAAATCCAGTCACTTAGAGAAATAAACTCTAAGTCAATGTGACTGTCTCCTCCTGAGAGCAGTGACTATTTATGGTCTAGCTTCAATGGAATAAAATGACATGATAGTTACAAACAAACAGAAATCACGTTCTTTAAGCAGTAGCAACGGGTGGAAATCTTCCCAACCCCATTGCTAATCTTGCGATACGCACAGATATAGACACACTCGCACTGTGATATGACTCCTTCACCTGGGGATAGCGAGCGGATTTCTGACAGTGTTCAGTCAGTAAACTGACCATTAACATGGGGTAGTTAAGTGGAAGTGACATTTGTCTTGTGAAAATTCGTTATGAAATATAAAACACAGACCTGAACGCCGTATCTGATAGGAATCCTTGCCAGGCGGAATATTCCCAATCTCTTCATAAATTGATTGGTACAAACCAGCCGGTGAACCCTTGCCACGAGTGACAGAACCTGTCAGATGGAGGGTGGGAAGATGAAAGCTTAGTTGCAAGCCACGAGCGTTTAACAGTAAATTATCTGCGAACACATCCAAATCACAGAGATGGTAGTAAATCACAGAGATGATAGTACACAGAGATGATAGAGATGACAGAGATGATCACAGAGATGATAGCAAAGAGACAAAGCCAGGTATTGTGAATGCGGAGTAGTTTTGCTGTGAGTATTTTCGTACATGTCTATGTGTCTATTTTTCTGCATACTCCTATGTTCACCTGCAGCAGACTGGGGGCAGATGTACTGACTGAGGAAAAATTCAATCAAGTTTGTTAGAAACGATCTCCCCCTGACAAAGCCATGCTGACTATCCCTGATTAATGCCTGCCTCTCCAAGTGGTGATTAATCCTGTTCCTTAGATTTTTTTCAATCGTTTCCCTACCACTGATGTTCGATTCACCTGCCTGCAATTACCTGGTGACCCCTGCTACCCTTCTTGAATAATGGTACCACATTCACTGCCCTTCAATCATCTGGTACATCTGCTGTAACCAGAGAGGATTTGAAAATGTGTGTCAAAGCCCCTCCGAGATCCTCCCTTACCTCACATAACAGCCTGTGTCACATCTCATCTGGGCCTGGGGATTTTTCCATTTTATGCCCGCCAAAACAACAAACACTTCCTACATTTCAATACTAATTTCTTTAAGTACTTCACAACCCCCCCTCCCTGATCTCTACACCTACATCGTCCATTTCCATGGTGAACACAGTTGAAAAGTAATCCATGAAAGCCGCATCTGCGTCCTCTGCCTGCAGATTGCAGACGGTCATTTTGGCTCATACCCGGTCCTAATATTTCCCTAGTTATCCTCTTGCCCTTAATATACTTAAAAAAATGCCTTGGGAGCTCCCTTGATCTTCCTCACCAGTGTTTTCGCATGTCCCCTCTTCGCTCTCCTAATTCATTTTTTAAGTACCCCCTATACTTTCTGTACTCCTCTCGGGAGTCCGCTGTTTATCAGCGCTCTGAATCTGCCATAAGCCTCATTTTTGTTCCTTGTCCAATCCTCCATATCCCTTGACATCCACTACATCCCTGGACTTGTTGGTCCTGCCCATCAACTTTACAGGAATATGTTAGCCCTGAACTCTCACTATTTCCCTTTTGAAGGTAAGAGCCCATGGGATCCAGGGCAATTTGACAATTTGTATTCAAAATTGGCTTAGTGGTAGGAAGCAAAGAGTGATGGTCTATGATGGAGCTGCATAAAACGCTAGTTAGGCCACAGCTGGAGCACTGTGTACAGTTCTCGGACCTGCACTGGAGGAAGGATGTGATTGCACTGGAGAGGGTGCAGAGGAGATTCACCAGGATGTTGCCTGGGTAGGAGCATTTCAGTTATGAAGCGAGACTGGAAAGGCTAGGGCTGTTTTCTTTAGAGCAGAGAAGGCTGAGGGGAGAACATGATTGAGCTTTACAAAATTATGAAGGGCATTCATAGGTTAGATAGGAAGAAACCTTTTCCCTTTGTGCAGGTGTCAGTAACCAGGGGGCATCGTTTTAAGGTAAGGGGAAGGATATTTAGAGGTGATTTGAGGGGAAAAGTATCACCCAGAGGATGGTTGGGGTCTAGAACATATTGCCTGAAGAGGTGGTAGAGGCAGGAACCCTCACAACATTTCAGAAGTCATTTAGATGAACACTTGAAATGCCATCGCACACAACACGAAAGGCCAAGTGCTGGAAATGGGATTAGAATAGATAGGTGCTTGATGGCCGCCCGAGACACGCTGGACCGAAGGGACTGTTTCTGTCCTGAATACCTCTATTACTCTATGACTCTATGACCTGATCTCCTGCTTGTGATCGTTTGCAAATGACTGCCAGACTAGTGAGGTTACCAGGCTCGAGCTTATCAGCTTTCGGACCGTCTAGTTACAGAGACTGTTCTGGTCGGGTCCTTGGCAGAGACAACAGGCCTATGCTGTCCTAGCTACAGAATCTTTCTTAATAAGCGAGAGAGAGAGGTATATTTCGATAGGAACTTTATATTATTATGAAAAGTGTCATTTATTAACTGTCCCATTTCTTATAATAAATCAGGAGTGAGATGGATGGGTGAAATATGACTTGAAGCGTTGTTTTGAATGTTGAATCGCCGCTGGTGAATGTAGAATGTCCTATACAAGTATCACTAGTCAAAATAACAGACAGACCCGGTTAGACAGCTCGATATTGGATGCCCAGAGCCGGAATCTGAATGGCTGGAATTGATACCCAATGGATGAAGGAAGATTAACAGTCAAATAAATTGCTGAATGCACAGCCCAAAAAGTTCAATTAAACGTCCTGATCCATTGTTACAATCAGTAAATTCTTTCAGAATTTCATGTGTGATGCGATGAACTCTCATAGTGAATGTGGACACTTCAAATCACTCTCCATTTTAAATGTTACATTTTACTAAATCCAGAGCACATTGAATGGAGAAAATCAGCAAATAAATATTACAATGTGTTTCTAACAAGGCCACTTGACATTCCATAGAAAGCTTCAATGAACGAGAGTTTTGTAAGTATATGACACAATATCTGGGATCTTTTGTTGGATCCGCGGTAATATATGAACCTCACCTCTTCTGATTGACTTTTTCTGTACAACCACCATCAGTGAGATCAACAAACAGATTAACAGGACTCCGAAGAAGACTGCTGCTAGGATGGAAGTAGTTTTATATCCCTGTTCTTAATCACAAAAATACAGAAAGGTTTAACACAGACACAGTCCGTCTTGCATGATAAAATATTTATAATAAGTATTTAATAATTATATCCACTGCTTCTGGGCAATGAGTCGGGCTGAACATTCCACAGTATGTGTGGTGAACATTGCACCAGAGGAAAGTGTGAGGCAATCTAAATTACAGAGACAGTGCCCCCCCCCCCCATGTTTCTGATGAGTCCAGGACAGTTCAGGTACAGTCAGAAAATGGGATTAGCAGAATTTCAACCAGACCATTTGAAATATGCAGTGAGGAAAAAATGTTCCAGTCAGTGAGAACGTGCTCATAGTATCTTGAGAAAATGACAACAATACAATTTCAACTAATATAAACCCTAACACTAGCTGGAATAGTAATAATGGTAAGTACCTGCAGATGCGGACGGGAAAGCAGTTGGAGGCACATCGAACCCTGTGGAATATATTGTGCAAAACGTTCAGGAGGATGAAATTTCGGCACTTTCCATTTAAATGATAAATACTGTTCTTAGTTTCCCGAACTAATGAGTCAATTTAACAAAACAAGGAACCCTAAACCCAATCTCCAAACCCTGCCACCCTCACCGGAACAAATCACACTGGCATCTTCCTTGTGATCACAGTCAGATTGAGCCAGAGATGAGGAAGGACAGTCGGCCAGAGAAGATTCGCTTCCAGTGCACTTCACCTCATCCAGCCAGATAACACCGTCACCCTGGGAAAAAGTAGCCCCTCCTGGCGCCAATAGAGCGTGACCACAACCCAGCTGTCTGCAGACAACATTGGCATCGGCCATATCCCAGGAGTCATCACACACCGTGCCCCAGCTGTTATTGCACAATATCTCCACTCTCCCAGAGCAGTTGGTGTTACCTCCAAACAGGCGCAACCATTGTCCCAAATCTATCAAAGAGAATCAATGATTACTATTGATGTAGTATAAGTCAGGAGTACAAGTCAGATAGTTGGTATAATAAAAAGGAAGTAGCACCTGGTGAAAGCCCACGTTTACAATCATATTCTCGAATGCAGTCCTCTGATCTATGGAGCTGCTCCTTCGTTACTTTTGCTTCTGTTGAGAAGAGAAACATGCTGACTGTATCAGACACCAATGTTTGAAATGGCACTCAGGCATTGAGAGGTTTGTTGTGTTACCTGAACAAATAACACCAGCATCCTCCCTATGTTCACAGTTGTGTTTACCCCACGGTTCTGTTTGACACTGCCAAAGGAACGATTCGTGTGAAATACACTCTATTCCATCGAGCCAAATGGGTCCGGATCCTGCTCCGAATGACTGAGCGGAATAATCGATAGAACTGAGGGTACCACACTCGAGCTGTTTACAGATCACTTCTGCATCAGGTCTATCAAGTGTATCCGAGCACACTGTTCCCCAGGTGCCATTGTTGAACACTTCCACTCTCCCCTCACAGCGATGCTTCCCATTCACCAGCCGCAGATCTTTGTGCTCTGTCAATGGCACAAGAAATATCCAGATGGTTAGATTGATAACTCGCTGTGTGTTTATACTGCACAGCTCAACACATGCTGCACCGGTTGTGTTCACTGATTTCCAGTAATTATTTCAGAAAAGTGATAGAAAAACACCGACAGCCCAAAATGCAATAAAGAATAATCAACACGGATTTCACAACAGAAGGACAAACAACGTTATTGAATGCTTTGAAGTAATTACAGAAAGATAATGGGGATGATTCAGTCGATGCAGAATGCATGCTCAATTTTTTTTCAAAAGGCCTCTGACAAGGTTGCACATAGTAGGATCATGACTGGGGTCGGAGCATGTGGATTCAAGAGATAAGTGGATAATGGTTGAAAACTAGCTGCAAAGCACACCGTCATTGTTAAAGCTGGTAACCCAGAATGGTGGAAGGTGGGAAGTGGTGTGACACAGGGCTGGGATTATTGCTGCTTAATATTTACATAAACGATGTGGATTTAGACAAGGGAGACATAATTTCAAAATTTAAGATGGCAGCAATATGGGGATATAGTTAACACTACGAAAGACAGAGACAAAATATGGGAATACGATAATAAGCAGGTCGAATGGGCATACAATCGCCAAATGAGTTGAATCCAGGTAAGTCTAAGGTGGTCAGTGCTGATAGGAAGAATAAAGAGGCCACGCATTTCTTGCACAATAAGAGTGAAAACGATGTAAAGCGGCAAAGAGATCTCGGGATACAGAGGCACTAAACACTTATAGAGTGACAGAGATTGAAGCTAGCGATTATAAATATAGGATAATCATGAATACATCTAATAAGAAATTCAGGAGAACTTGTTTTTTATTTACCCAGGGAGTGGTTTGAATTTTGAATTCTGAACACATTCAATGGTTGAGATGATTAGCATTGATGCCTTTAAGGTAAAGCTAAAAAGATACAAGAGGGAGAAATAAGTAGGTGGATATGCAAAAAGGGTTAGATGCAGGAATGTGGGGCGATACACGTGGACAACATAAACACCACATTGAACAGTTAGGGCGAATGGCCAGATTCTGTGCTGTCCATTGTATGTAATTCGATGTCATATCTTCCCTGTGAAGCCACGTGCACAAAACTAAGGAAAATTGGCACATGGAAGCATCCTTACCTGAACACATGATCCTCACATCTTCTTTATGAGAACAGTCATGGTTACCCCACGATGCTGAGGGACATTCCCAGAGAAACGATTCGCTACTGGAACACTTCAGTTCATCCAACCAAACTAGCCCTGTGACTGGTCCACAAGATGCAGGAAGTGCCAGGTCCATTGCCTTTCCACAACCCAGCTGTTTGCAAACCACGTCAGCGTCTGCCAAATCCCAGGCATCATCGCAAACTGAGCCCCAGGTCCCATTGTAATAAATCTCCACTTGGCCAGTACATCGGCTTCCACCGTCTGACAGCCTTAACTGCACGTGGTCTATTGGACAACAGTACAGGAGGATTATACTTCCAATAGACATTCACCTCATCACTCAATACAATCATTGCACCATCACCAGCTTAAAAAAAGTACTCGTTAAATGTGCCTTTGACAGGTAAATAATACTAAACAACGGAATTGTTTACACTTACTTCTTACATTGAATGCAAAGAACATAAATGGTTCAGATAGCCTTCTACATCTGGCTTTGACAAGCTATGGTCTCCAGTTCCCCTTTTATGTGTTAAACACTATGTGTGTTGTTGTGCAGGCAATCGCTCGCACGAGTGACAGTCAATTTATACTCATGTTATATAACTGTATCTGTTCCTGGTACATGTATGTTACCCTTATTTGTTATCTTGTTCAGACATTTCATGCCCTCTCCTATTTCCTTTACTTTGAATAACAAGTGAATTGCATTTATCTAGCGTCGTTGATGTGATAAAACATCCCAAGGCGCGATACAGCAGTGATATCAAAGACATTTTAGTATGGAGCACCAAAAAATACATTGGGTCAGATAACCAAAATCTTAGTCAAAGAGTTAGTTCTTATGGAGCGTCTTAAAGCAGGAAAGAGGAGTTGCCATGCAGAGAGATTTAAGGAAGTAATTCTGCAGCGTGTGACCTCCGCAGCTAAAGGCACGGCCGAAAATGCTGCGCTATTAAAATCAGGAATGCTCAAGAAGCCAGAACTGGGAGCTGTCAGACTGGAGGCGATTGCAAAGACAGGAGCTGTGAAGCGAAGAAGGGATTTGAAAATAGGATGAGAATTTTAAAATCGCGCATTGCTGAACAATGTAGGTCAGCGAGTACAGGGCAGATGGCTGTTTGGCACTTGGTCGAGACAGCAGATTTTGCAGAGCTTGTAATGAGGGAAGCAAGCCAGGAGTGCATTAGAATAATCGAGTCTAGAGGAACAAAGCAATCGACAAGACCAGATAAGGGTAAAGTCGGGTGATGCTATGGAGGTGAAAATAGACAGTGTTCATCATGTGATAGGGAACTCACGTCGGGGTCAAATATAATTCAAAGATCACAAGCAGTCTGCCTGAGTCACACACAGTTGGCATCGAGAGAAATGGGGTTGGTGGCAAGGGAACAGATGTAAGGGGTACTGATGGTTTCTATCTTTTGAACACTGAGTTGGTGGAATTTTCTGCTGATGCAGGACTGAATGTCAGACTGAAATTCTGACAGTGTACAGGCTGTGGATGGATCAAGAGAGTTGGATGGAAGGGAGAGTTGGATACTGTGTGAGATACATGTGGAAACTAAGGTTGTTTTTGCAGATATCACTGAAAGGCCGCATGCAAATGAGAAATGAGGTGTCGAAGGATAGATCCTTCGGTGACACGATAGGTGACTTTGCAGGAGCGGGTAGAGAAGTCATTGCAGGTAACTTTCTGACTATGACTGTGTAGATAAGACTAGAACCAGCTGAGTGTAGTCACACCCAGCCGGGTGATAATGGAGAAGGGTTGGAGCAGAATTTTATGATCATTCATATCAAAAGCTGTTTGCAAGTCAAGAATAAGGAGGAGGCATCGTTTAGATTTGTAACAATCAATTAGGATGTCATTTATGACTTTGATAAGAGTTGTTTTGGTCTTGTGGTGTGGCTATAAATCTGATTTGAGGAACTGAAACATGCAGATCCATAAAAGATGAGCATGGATTTGGGAGGCGGCAATACATTCAAGGACTTTGGCGAGGTACGAACAGTTAGATTGAGTTTTTTGACAAGGTGACCAAACAGGTGGATGAGGGTAATGCCGTGGATGTGGTCTATATGGATTTCAGTAAGGCGTTTGATAAAGTTCCCCACGGTAGGCTATTGCAGAAAATCCAGAAGTATGGGATTGAAGGTGAATTAGTGCTTTGGATCAGAAATTGGCTAGCTGAATGAAGGCAGAGGGTGGTGGTTGATGGTAAATGTTCATCCTGGAGTATAGTTTCTAGTGGTGTACCGCAAGGATCTGTTTTGGGGCCACTGCTGTTTGTCATTTTTATAAATGACCTGGATGAGGGTGTAGAAGGGTGGGTTAGTAAATTTGCGGATGACACGAAGGTCGGTGGAGTTGTGGATAGTGCCGAAGGATGTTGCAAGTTACAGAGAGACATAGATAGGCTGCAGAGCTGGGCTGAGAGATGGCAAATGGAGTTTAATGCGGAAAAGTGTGAGGTGATTCACTTCAGAAGGAGTAACAGGATTGCAGAATACTGGGCTCATGGGAAGATTCTTGGTAGTGTAGATGAGCAGAGATATCTTGGTGTCCAGGTACATAAATCCCTGAAAGTTGCCACCCAGGTTAATAGAGCTGTTAAGAAGGCATATGGTGTGTTAGCTGTTATTGGTAGGGGGATCGAGTTTCGGAGCCACGAGGTCATGCTGCAGCTGTACAGAACTTTGGTGCGGCCGCACCTCGAGTATTACGTGCAGTTCTGGTCACCGCATTATCGGAAGGATGTGGAAGCTTTGGAAAAGCTGCAGAGAAGATTTACTAGGATGTTACGCGGTATGGAGGGAAGGTCTTACGAGGAAAGGCTGAGGGACTTGAGGTTGTTTTCGTTAGAGAGAAGGAGGATAAGAGGTGACTTATTAGAGACATATAAGATAATCAGAGGGTTGGACAGGGTAATAGTGAGAGCCTTTTTCCTCGGATGGTGATGGCAAACAGGAGGGGACATAGTTTTAACTTGTGGGGTGATAGATATAGGACAGATGTCAGAGGTAGTTTCTTTACACAGAGAGTAGTCGGGGCGTGGAACGCCCTGCCTGCAACAGTAGTAGACTCGCCAACTTTAAGGGCATTTAAGTGGTCATTGGATAGACATATGGATGAAAATGGAACAGTGTAGGTCAGATGGTTTCACAGGTCGGCGCAACATCGAGGGCTGAAGGGCCTGAACTGCGCTGTAATGTTCTATGTTCTATGTTCTAGATCTGGGACAGTAATTTGCATGGACAGGTGGTCAATGGTTCCGTTCTGAAAAGAGGTGTGTGATGACAGATGATTTGAAGGGGAGGGGGCTGAACCTGAAGAGAGAGAGAGAATCTTTAATATTGTCAGCTAACATGGGAACCAGGAAGAGAATGTGTGCGCTCAGTAGTTTGGTAGAAATAAGATGTAGGCAGCAAGATGTGGATTTCATCAACAGCACAGGTTCAGAGAGAGCTTGAAGTGTCAAGTAGAGAAACAAGAAATGCGAATTCAGGGTGATGGTTTGGAGTGGGGTGGGGAACAGTTAGGAAGTTAGGCCTGGTGGGTTGGGGAAGGAAGTAAAATAGTGCAAGGCGACTGAACAGATATTTTTGAACGTTGGAACAAAAAGTCCACGTGCTCCTCTCACTTATTTTTGGAGTTGAGGGTGGACGAGGCAGGGGAGTGGTTCAGGGTGAAGATTTATGATGGAGAAGATATGCTGTGCGTTTTCCTTGCCTTCCTGGATGATCTTCATCTAACGCGTGGTTTTAGTGAAGAAGAGTAGGACCCGATGATGCTTTATGCGATTGATCCATTCAGGATTATATAACCAGACAGATGGCCAGATGTCACCGTGCCTTTCTGTTTTATTTTTAATTCTTGCAGGGGTTGTGGGTGTCACTAGCAAGGCTAGAATTTGTTTAATCTACCCTATTTATTACTTCGGCTTAATAATGGAGAATGTAACCTCCAGATGTACTACTCTTAAACATCAGCTTTGCAATATGCAGTATCTTCGTGTCGAACTATGTTTGAGGATTGTGTTCATTATAACATTATCATAAATCAATTTAATGTTAATTGCATAACAGAATCACTTACATTTGCAAGGATGGGACTCTGTCTTAGACAATGAAGACATTTGAGTAATTTTAGAGATAAAGCACACGTCTGAACAGAGAATATGCAGACCTCTCTGTTCAGACAGGCTGGTGCTATTATGTTCAATGAGCAAACGAAACTTGTGAGGCACATTATCAATTGCTATTGTCTGTAAAAGATCAATGAACTAAACTACTAATTATCAATATATGACTGTTGGACCGGACCAAAGAGGGCAGAAAACAGGATCTCTCTGCAAAATGTTGGACAGGATCAGGAAGTTCCCATGGACAATTGAACTCCAGATGTACAGACCTCCTGGCTGAGCAGGAAACCAGTATTTAAACTGGTGTGGACAAAACTGATTGGACTAATTACGTCAGGCACTTTGCAGAATCAAAATCAGCGATGTGACCCATCAGACAGAGAAGTCGAAGACAAGGAGAAGACACATGGCTTCTGTAGGCGGACATAACTGCTGGGTAGAGCTTAACATTTACCGAACTGAAGAACAAGATGACATACACATACTCTACTCTATCCAGTGACTGAGTGTGTCATAACCATTCGGCACTGTAAACGTCTGACGTGAAATGCTGAAATGTATTGATCACAGATGTTGTAAGTTCTACTCTTTCATATGTAAATAAATGCTCGTTCGAACAACCCCAAAGCACCTGTCCGCACTTGCATTCTGCATAATGCAACATCTCCAGAACATATGCCCGTATTTACATGCTGCACAATGGAACTTTCAAGCATATAGTCCAAAACAACTGTCTACTTTTATGCACAGCCGAATGACACTTACAACAGAACAACTCCCACCCAGTTATCTCCACTTATATACTGTACAATGCAGCTGATTGCAAGCTCGGTGCCGGATTTGATACCAGAGCTGAGATTCCAATTTCATATTCTCTTTATCACAAGGCCGTTATCTTTCACCTCTCTCATCATTCACCCTCCTTCCTGCCTCAGCCCATCTGCTGCTGAAATGTTCACCCATGCTTTGTTGCCTGCAAACCCGAATATTTCAATGTTCTCCTGGGTGATCACCCATCCTGCACCCTCCAGGAACATCAGCTCATCCAAAGTTTTGTTGCCTGCCCCACATGAAGCCTCTCTCAGGAGCGCCACTGCATTCACTGGTTTCCCAGCCACCAATGCCTCGAGTTGTTAGTTATGATCTTCATGTTCAGACACCTTCATGCGCTCCCCCTGGCATCAGTATAACCGCCTCCAGCCTGAATCATTTCAAGAGCTCTGCTTTTCTCTGAATCTACCTTCTTGTACATTACGCACTTCCATCCCCGACAACTTTCAGTCTTGCTTTTAACCATCTAAACCCCAGATCAGAATTTCCACCGGAAACATCTCTGTGTTTGGCTCTGTGTCAGTTTTTTGTCTAATTGCACTCCTGTTAAACTTCTTTTGATGAATGCTTACTGAAAGTTCTGTCAAAAATAGTTCTTGCTGGTTAATTGTGTCCGTGTCCTCTCTCTCTGCACACCACGCCATCCAGCCCCAGCTCCCCCACCGCCCACCATCCTCACCCACTCTCCTCGAGTGAAATGACTGGCTTGAGACACCCAGGAACAAGTAACCTATATTATCACTTTTCTCAGCAGATTAGACATTTCACTTTTATGTTTTTGTAAAAGCAGTGAAGAATTTGTTCACCTGAACACAGGACCCCAACATCCATACTGTCAGTGAGAGTCGAATTCAATGTGAATAAGCTGCAGTTCTGGAGCTGCAATTCGTTTCCTTCACATTGGACATCATTCACCCAGACGGGTCCTTTACTCTCTCCGTCCTTTGAATAGTTATAAGCGGCTGTCGCTTCACCGCAGCCCAGCTGTGTACAGACCACGTTGGCATCATTCAGGGTCCAGAGTCTATCCTGAAATCTCCACCAGCTGCCGGTGTGGTAAATCTCCACTCGCCCATCACATTGGCTGCCTCCGTTAGTCAGCCTTAGTGACCAATTTTCATCTACAATATTAAACACATTGAGAATGGTGAAATGGAAGCAAAATGTCTCATAATTTACTGCCACCAGAAAAGTTATTAATGTTAATGGTTACTATTTCTGTCATCATTGTACAGAAGGCTTGTCAGAAGATGTTATTCACCATTACCTTTTCTCAGTAAATACATTTTAGTGGCATACCGAGTAGCTTCCGCTGACTAAACTGAGCAAAAAGGGTAAAATTAAGTGGGGTTGAGCGCGGCAAATACTGCCTATAGATAAGTGATGAGATCGAAGGGTGGAATAGGGATTTTAAATGGCTCCTGACAGATGACAGTTCCTTTTAACCAATATGGAGAGAAACAGACAAGTTTAATTTGACACAATGCTTCCGATAACGTCTTAAACTGCCTCACAGGCAATGAAGCACTTTTGATTTGCAGTCACTAATGCAGTAGGTGACAGACCCGCCGGACTGAAGGTTGTCCTCCTCTCCACATGTACTGATATTTCCTGCTCTCGCCCTACACTTGACAATATCATCAACGTTTCTTCCAATTTCTCCTCCTTATCTTCACATGGTCCATCTTCAATTCTTCCATTCCCTTCCTCAACATCTCTGTTTCTGATTCTGGGGATAGGTTATTAACCAATATAAAGGGTAAGCCCAGTGACTCTCACAGTTACCTTGTTTATGATTCCTCACACCCCGTTTCCTCTAATGAATCTATCACATTCTTCCACTTTCTCCACCTGCATTGTATCTGTCTGGTGATGCAACCTTCCATACCAGTGCTTCCAGATATGTCTTCCTTTTCCCTCAACCAAGGACTCTCCTCACCTCCTCATCCACCCACCATAGTTGATTGGGCCTTCAAGCACGTCCATTCCATTTTCCATACTTCTGCTTTCACCCTTTCCCCCCTCCCAGGACCATGAAAGGATTCTGCTTCTTCTCACCTTCCACTCCACCAGCTTCCATATTCAACACATGATCTTCCACCATTTCCACCACCTTCAATGTGATGCCATTACCAAGCACATCTTCCCCTTCCCTCCACTTTTAACATTCTGAAGGGACCATTCGCTCTGTGACATCCTGATGCACTCTGCAATCATTCTCAGCACCCCTTCCCACAGGAGCATTCCATGAAAGCGCGAGAGATGCTGCCACTTCCCAGTTACGTGTACTTTTCTCACACCCAAGCCCCCAAGCACTGCTTCCAAGTGAAACAGCGATTTACTTTTAATGCTTCCTCGTTAGTATCCTGCATTTACTCTGTTGACTAATCATGATGCTATCTCCTTTACATTGGCAGACCAAACACAATTAAGTGATTAGTCTGCAAAACACCTTTGTTCAGTCTGCAAGCTTTACCTTCAGCTTCCAGTTGCCTGTCATTTTCATTCTTTATTCCACTCCAACTCTGACCTCTCCATCCACTTTCCCCTACACATTCCCAATGAAGGTTAACATAAGTTTGTGGAACAGCACTTCATCATTCCACGAGATTCCTTACAACGTTTGTGATTCAACACTGAGTTCAGCAATTTCAGATCTTATTCCTTACCCCTTTTCCTACTTCCAATGTACACCTATAAATGTGCTTTTTACTTGGCCCATTCCAAATCTATTTGCTTTGCATTGTCCCTTTTGCCATTTAGTCTCTCCTGTCTTCTACCATATCGCAGCCTATTCCTTTTGTTCTTTCCTTGCTTTCCCCTTTCTTTAACAACTGTTAAATCTCTACGTTCAGATTAAAGATCCGCAAAATGAAAGGTTGATATTGTTTCACTCAACATACATGCTGCCAGATCTTCTGAGTATTTCCAGCACTTACTGTTTTTATTACCTATATTTTAAATTGTGAAATGTGGGAGCACTTTTGCATAGAGCAATGTCCCACATACAGTGATCAGATAACTGAGCAGATAATCTGTTATATGAGGGTGCTGGCTGAGAGATAAATGTAATCCTGGAAACTGGCAGAATTGTAATTTACATCAAGTTTGTGAAATAATCCAAGACATAGCACATTGGTGAAATAACGAGTTACTTCACTCACTATAATTTTATTGCACTTGGTGTAATGGAAATTAACATTTATCTTACGCTATTTAGCTGGAATAAAGTTCACAGTGTTTTCTATTGTACAACTGATCTTTGCTGAGAATTCCAGATAATTCATATTTGAACGGCCAACATTGATAACAGTTTCAATGCTCGAGCAACATTTCCATTCTATGGCAGTGGTCCTGGGAGCATCTTGCTGATTCTATAGCCCTTGAATAATGCCCTAGATTTACCCGGAAAGAGGTATTATATGACGATAAGTACTAATAACGAGACATTGTATGCATTCAATGTTTATTGGAGTGAAGCTCTTGGATGCATTTGTAATTTAATTCAGACCAATAAACCCACAAACACATCTCAGAATCTTAGTGTCAAAGGAAGCATGGGATCAGCAAAACTAGTGAATCAGCGACCTGTGGAAATAGTCAATGATGCTTGACAGCAGAACATTTGGTGTATTTCAGTTCAATTGACTGAGATGACTCACCCGTACAGATGACACTGGCATCATTTTCATGTGAGCAGCTGAATTGATCCCAGGATGAAAGAGGACAATCCCACAATCGCGTCTCGTTTCCCCGACACCTGTAATTTTCCTTCCACATTGGACCGGTTCCTTTCCCAAAGTGAGCTCCTCCTGGGATTGAGTTTACTGTCCCACACTGAAGATGCTCACAGACCACGTTGGCGTCTTCCATATCAAAGTAAAGGTCACACAGCGTCCACCACTGGTCTCTGTGTAGCACCTCCACCCTTCCAGAGCATCTGTTCATCCCATCAACTAATCGGGGTCCATGTTTCCCTGTATTGGAAACAAATCCAGATCCAAATAATTTATAAATCATCCTCCACATAGAAACAGCAAAACGGAAAATAGGTAAAAAGTTGTATCTTATCTACCACGATCATCTATCCATACTTTACACAAATTATCTGTTCAAAACAATTCAAATTACGACAGCAGCTCAAAAGCAAAATACTGCGGATGTTGGAAATCTGAAATAAATCAGAAAATGTTGGAAATACTGAGCAGGTCTCGCAGTATCTGTGGAGTGAGCAAGAGAGTTACGTTTCAGGTCTGTGTCCTTTCATCACAATAATTACTGCAGAACCTCGTTAAGAAGTTGGATGAACACTCAAAAATTAAGAGCTCTTCTTGCAAACGTTAATAGATTGTTGGTCTCTATCTCTTGGGTCTTGCAATATAGAAGTCAGAAGGATGTGATGTTTCTGTTGTATTTGTTGCCGCTTTTGGGCACCGCACTTCACAAAACCATTTGCTTTGGAGGCGGTTCAGGACAGAGTCACCAGAATGACAACAATGCTTAAAGCGTTACATTATGAAGACAAGTTGCATAAACTTTGTTTGTCGTAGATTAAATTTAGATACTTTAGAGCTTATCTAGTTGATGTGTTTAAAATGTTTAAGGAGTTTGACAGATGCGCGATAGAATATTTGGAGAACGAATATCAAACAAGGCCATTTAGGAGCTGCATTTCTTTTTGAGGGATGTGGGCATCACTGGCAGAGGTGGCAGTTATTGCTCAACTCTATTTGCCCTTGAAATCGATGTCAGGACCTTCATTTTGTACTTCAATTGTCTGCAGGGGGGATGTTCTTCTGCAATGCTGTTCGGCAGTTACAGTTAAGGCAAAGGGAGTAAACAAAAATTGTACCTTTTGCTGCATGTGTTATAAACAGAGTGGGAAGTTTATAATTTGGTAATTAGTGGCTAAGACTGAAATATGGCCTTAACATTTAGAATTTAACTTGAACTTCAAAACAAACTGCAAGGCAGTTCATTGTTAGCAGTTAACAGTGCAATTCAGGTGAGCAGTGAGAAGTCAATCAGCTGTGATTGCCCGAATAGAGGTAAATACTGTAAGCTGGAATCTGTCTAAACTGTGGCAACTTGAATGTGCCCGAAAAGACCGATGTAAGTAAACTTCAGGTACGGTACAGAGCGTAACCACAGTTCACAATGTTGATTGAATTCATTAAGAACAAAGTGGGAAGTTGGAATTTGCTGAGAGTAAGAAGAGGGGGAACATTCTTTTTTTATTATTTCACAGGGGATGGGGTGTTGTCGAGGCTGGCATTTCCTATCCATCCCTAATTGTCCTGGAAAAGATTGTGGTGAGCCGTCTTCTTGTACCAATGCCGTCCAAGTACTCTCGCTACACCCACAGATCTGTTAGGAAGGGAGATCCAGGATTTTGACCGAGGGACAGTGAAGGAATGATGATATAATTCCAAGTCAGGATGGTGTGTGCCTTGGAGTGGAAATTTCAGGCGGTGATGTTCCCATCCATCTGCTGTCCTTGTCCTACTAGATAGTAGAGGGCGTGTGTTTGGATGGAGGTGCTTTGTTTTGTCTGTTAAGCTTGAGTAAGTGAATGGAGTCACCGATTTAAAACAGAACCACAGCCAGCAGCAGCAGAGTCCATTGGGAGAGGCAGATAACAGGCAAATAGAGGGGAAACTCCTTCAGTGAAGCAATTGTTAGGTCAGAGTATGAGAGGGCGTGGGTAAGTTGCAAATCAGTATTACGTTAATTGGTGAGTGCTTCGTGTTTTGGCTTTAGCTAACCAGTAAAGTAGCTTTCAAACTAAAAAGCAACTGCACATAATTTTACGTCTAAAATAAAGAAAGACTAAGTTCTGGCAAACCAGTTTTTTTTCCGGATATTGGAAATTGTGAGTAACTGAACTGTCCTGAGGGAACATGTCTGTAGCAGATGTCTCTATCTGGAAACTCTGTGGCTCAGGGTCATAGAGCTGGTGTGGGAATTGGAGAAACCCCAATGGGAGCAAGAGGTGCATTGGACAGTTTGCTGCAGATTTCAATCACACCTTGTAGTGAGCTGCAGGATCAGAATGAGTTTGTTGCAGATTATAGTGCACAGTAATGGAAATCCACATGAGATGGAGATCGAGGATATGCAAAAAGTGAATCTATCCAACAGGAACAATGTACTGGCTATTTCTGAGGATAAGGATAAAGTCTGTCAGAAGGACAGCCAGAATGTTGACCTTGTTACCTTGGAATAGGAAGCAGTTCAACGGGAGGAGGAGTGGAGCATAATGTGATACTTTTAAGTGATTCAATAATTAGGGTATTAAGACTCCCACACAGTATTTGCCCAACTTGTGCAAAGTGAGGGATATCTCAAAGCAGATTGCAAGAATGGAGGGGAAATATCCATTCCTTGTGGACCATGTATGGACTGATCGCATGGGAAAGAGGAGGCAAGAGGTTCTTTTCAGAGAGTACCAGGAGCTGAAAGAAAAAAGAAGATCTCAAGGATTATTATACAAGCCGCTTGCACATTGACATAGAAAAAAAGATGAGGGAGATGAACACGTGGTTGAAGGTTATGGTGTTGGAAAGAGGTGTTACGTTTTATGGGACGCAGTCACCTGTACTGGGATATTAAAGAACTATTCTGCTGGAATGTGCTTCACCTGAATCGGGTTGGGATCAGGGTCCCAGAATAAAGGATAAATAGGGTTGTTACAGGAACCTTAAACTGGCAAATGGGTGAGGGGAGGTTGGTGGGAGACGGGGTTAATGGGTAGAGCACAGTTGGAAATGTAGTATATCTAGGTAGTACAGGGAAAGGGATAATTGAAAGATGCAACATTTGAGTAAGACCATTTTACGGTTTTACATCACGTGCATTTGCGCTGAAAATAGCAGTTGCTTTCTTGATAATAGAATTGTTAGAAATATTGGCAGACCTCGACGTTTTGGGCAGTGCACTCTGTCCATTGTCTGGAGAAATAGTTGGATCTGGTGGAACCTGTCCGTTTATATGTAGTGCAGAACGGGAATGTGGACAGGATCTTACTACTGATAGGTTGTTACATGTTCCTGTTCTGGCTGTTATTGGTCTGTTAATTATATTCCCTGGCGGGCAGCCATAAAGGCGGGGCTAAAGTGTGGTGAGTCGAAAAGACTTAGCAGTTGGCAGGAAAAAAGACAGAAGCGTAAGGGGAGAGCCAACTGTGAAACAGCCCCGACAAACACATTGTTCTGCAGCACCTGTGCAAGAGCCTGTCACTCTGGAATTGGCCTTTATAGCCAGTCCAGGCGCTGCTCCACACACCGCTGACCACCCCAGGCGCTTATCCGTCGTCTCTCGAGATAAGGAGGCCAAAGAAGAAGATGATAGGTCAGTATATGCTATTGTTCTTGCTGCTGATTGGTCAGCTATTGTGCATCGTGGCAAATCAATCCATACTACTGTTCTGGTGGTGGTATGTTGGTGGCAGAGCAGGTGTTGGTGCGTTTCTTGTGTAGAAAATGCCAGATATTCACTGAGGAACAGGCCACTGTTCGGGGGACAGTATGGTGTTTATTGATCTCCATAGCTTCCCTAATGCAGTGAATGGGACAAGACTGCCATCGTCAAGCAAGCTCAACTCAAAGACCACCGCATTGAATGGTCCAATTCAAAACTCCACCTTGTCTATACTAGACCGGCATGCAAGACACAACAAAATCAAAATCATGCAAAAATTCAAAAAAACAACATTGCTCAGATCCTCGTGAATGGCAGCGATACAAAGAAAAACAAAGGATGACAAAACAGATCACAAGAGCTACAAATTTTGACAATAACTTCAGAAATATATTGTCATTAAGAGCAATGTGGTCTCATTACAATGGCAGTTGTGATATAAATGAAAATAAGGAAATGGCAGGAATTATAATAATTACTGTGCTTCAGTATTTACATGGACAGAACTTTTATTAAGGTTCCTTGTTGCCACACGTGGCCACATGCTGCCCTGACGTCGAGGACAGTCACTCTCATCTCAGTGCAGGAATTTATCTTTCTCATTCATGTTTGTACAAACGGTGCAATGAGGTCTGAAGCTGAGTGGTCCGAGAAAACCCAAACTGAACATCAGTGAGTAATTTATTGGAAAATTCTGCTTGATAGCACTGTAAACAACACCTTCCATCACTTTGTTAATGATTGAGATCAAACTGCTGGGACAGTAATTAGAAAATTGCAATTGTCACACGGCTATTTGAGAAAGGTTAGCGAGGGAAACGAGGACATTATAGATTGGTTAGCCTAACAGCTATTGTCAGGAAATTGCTAGAGTATACGTTTAAAGATGGAGTGTCTGATCACCTTGAAAAGTTACAGCCAATCAGGGAGAGCCAGCATGGATTTGTAAAAGGTAGATCATGCCTGATGAACCTGATCAATTGTTTTGTGAAGGTAACTAAAGTAGAGGACAGGGGAACCTCAATGGATGTTATTCAGATGAACTTCCAGAAAGCACTCAACAAAATCCCTCATAACTGATTGTTGGCTAAAGTTGAAGGTCATTGGATTCAGGGCAAATTATTAACTGCTCAGGAGGCTGACAGCAGGGATAATGGGCAGACAACCTAACTGGCAGGATGTGATAGTGCCGTCCCACAGGAACCTCCACTATTTAGCAATGATTTAGATGGCTGGAAAGAAAGCCACATATCATTGACATATTCAATATTGCCATTGAAAAAAATCAGCCATATTGCAATCATGTATATTTTAAGCATAACTTAACAAAAAAAATCAGTAACTGTGTAAAACTATTTCAAGATTGGCAATTGTGAGGTGTCCAATTTGGACTTTAAAAGGTTACAGAACTTTCTAAATGGTGAAAAGCCGGAAGCAGCACATGGAAAAGAGACTTCAGGCTCATGGGCAAGTACGGGAACGAACATCAAAACAACTAATGGAATGCTGGGATTTATATCTAGAGGATTGGAATACAAGGGGCTAGAAATGATGCTACAGGGGCAAAACAAAAACCCTGGTCTGGCCACATCTGTTGTAGTGTTCAGCTGTGGGCAATACATTGTTAAAAAGGATATATTGACCAGGGAGAGTATGCAGCATAAGAGATACTGGAGTTCTGAAGAAGGATCACTGACCCGAAACGTTAACCCTGCTTCTCTTTTCACAGATGCTGCCAGGCCTGCTGAGCGGGACCAGCATTTCTTGTTTTTATTATACTGGAATGATTCCTTGGCTTCAAGTGTTTCTGTTTTTTTAATCAATCATGAGATGTGGGTGTCGCTGGCAAGGTGAGCATTCGTTGTTCATGCCTAGTTGCCCTTCACAAGTGAGTGGCTTGTTCGGCTATGTCAGAGGAAAATTAAGAACCAACCACATTGCTGTTTTTCTGGAATCACATGTAGGGCAGACCAGTAAGAATGGCAGATTTCCTCCACGAAGGACATTAATGAGCAAGATTTTCTTTTAATGGCAATCGACAATAGTTTCATGGTCACGATTACTGAGACTAGTTTTCAATTCCATATTAATTAACTGAATTTAAATTCCACTAGCTGCGGTGGTGGGAATTGAACCAGTGTCCCCAGCATTAGCCTGGGCCTCTGGATTGATAGTCCAGTGACATTAGCACCACGCCACTGCCTCCTCTCATTATGAAGCAGGATTACAGAAACTGTGGGTGGGTTCCCTGAAATGTGTAAGAGCCTTGTCCTTTAATATTCTTAGCCTATGCCGTTCAGCAGCAGGAATGTCTTTGGGAATTCTGCAGGTGAGCTACTTGCCACAGAATACCCATCATCTGACATGCTCCCGTCGCCTCAGCATTTTTCTGAATGGTGAGGTTCCCTGTCACTGACAAAACCCAGCAGGATTTTACAGTGGTAGTGAATTCACTGATTATAATAGCTAGGGGAGGTGTTATTCTCTCTCTTGTCAGAGATAGTAATTACCTGACACGGAGGTGGTGAGTGTGTTACTTTCTACTTATATACCCAAGTCTAAATAATGTCCTGATGTAAGTGGTCATGAACTGTTTCCTTATTCGAGTAATTATGAATGGAACTAAAGATCATGCAATCAGCAGCAATTTGCCCAACTTCTGACATTTTGATGGTGGGCAGGTAACGGACCAAGCACCAGAAGATAGTTGGGCCTCAGAGAACAAACAGGAAAGACATTTTTATATAATTGTAGTGGAAATCTGGAGCATTCCCTAACAACTCCCAAAGTAAAGAGCTGTGGATGTTGCATTCAATCTAAATTTTCAAGACTAATATTGACCGATTTTTGTTAGCTCGGTGTATCAAGGAATCTGGTTCAAAGCCAGGTAAAGAGACTTGAGGAACATATCAAGTATGATCTGATTGAATGCTCGAGTAGGCTGGTGCAACTGACAGCTCTGTACTGATCATGTGGATATGTGTCTGATCCTGTCATATTTAGCATATAAAATGCACACATTCTATAAATTAACTTTGCAATCTTTCAATTCAGGCCTGATTGCACTGAGCAGTGCTAAAGAACAGCCGTTCGTTTATACCCTGTAAGTGTTAACGTGGGCAGGGAGGGTTGAAAGGCTATTGAAATGTCGGATCATTCGTGGTGCTCACATTAAAGTATCTAAATTGGCCAGTGCATGTTAATTTAGTCAACTCCCGACTGTTGCAGCCAATATGCAATTATAGATATACATTCGGTGCAGTGATAAATAAACTTGCGGAAATTCTGCTTCTTGCAGAATAATGTTCGGATTTAGAAACATCTTGTTGATCAACTATTGTGGGTATCTTGAACCACGTTACACCAGACCCACAGCAGTAATGGTAAACTATAATGACTCGTTTAAATATGAACCTTTTAGACAGAAAGACGGCAATGTCACCTTCCTCAGTTTTCCAAATATTAAGCAGGAAGTTGTCTGCTTTTCAGTAAGTCTGTACTCACCGGAACAGATCACACTGGCATCGTTCCGATGGCTGCACTCCTGCTGAGTTCCTTGAAAAAGACGGCAGTCCAATAAACTTGTCTCGTTTCCGATGCATTCAAAGATATCACTCCGTATGAGCCCAATGCCCTCTCCAAAATGAGCATATCTTGGCGCAGACATGGCGACTCCACACTGCAGCTGACTACAGACCACATTAGCGTCTTTCAGATCCCAGTCAAGGTCACACACTGTTCCCCAGTATTCACCATACTGGATCTCCAGTCTGCCTGAGCATGGAGAGTCTCCGGATGTTAGTCTAGGAGATCTGTGATCTGAATAAGCGTATTATATCATAATAAGTATAATACATTAATAATCACAATAATACAAATATTTATATTTCAATACACATCCGATTAATCACAGATCTGGCACTATTCGTTCTCAGATCGTTCCATTCTTTTCAAAACTGATGAATCTGTGTTTTCTGTATCACTACTGCTTATACTGTGACAGGACCATAATGTTTAAAATTTTTATTTATTTATTTATAACTTACCCAGTCGCCGTGACTGTAACTGAGGAACACGCACTGTATCAGCAGTTGGAACTGGGTAAAAAGTATTGTGTGGCAAGAACTGGTACAAGGAGTCCTGTTGCTCATGTTTAACATAAATGGTTCAGACTCGTAAAAGGGAGGTACAATTATAATATTCATCAATGATATTTTCTTGGGACAATAGTTTCATACGAAGGCAGATTGTGATAAAAATACATGACGTTAACGAAATTGCAAATGAATTTCAATGCAGATAAATGTACACTTATGCATTTGGGTAGGAAGACTGAGAACACAGATTCCTTGGACAATGATAATCTAAATTGCATCGAGGAACAATGGGATTCAGAGGTACAGATATAAAAATCAATAAAATAGCAATAACAGGTTAACAAAGCTATAGAAAATACAAAAAAAGATTGATGTTTATTTATGAGAAATACGTTGAAAGGGGAGTCATACCCAGTACAAGGAAGGATTTGCTGTTGATGGGAGTTGTTTGATTGGGTGCTAACTGGTCAGTGTTTCCCTGCTTTTCTCGACAGTATGTAACAGGGCAATTTTCCACCATATCAGTTGAATCCTAGTGTTGTATCTGTACCGGATCAGCTGGTCTAGAGTTGTAGCTTGTTTTAGAGTACTGTTCTTCAGCACTACAGCTATAATGTTATCGGGCCCTAAACCTTTGCTTTGTGCTGTGCGCTCAGCTGCTTCTGAATGTTGTGTGCCGTAATCTTAGGAATGGACCGAAAAATAGAAAGCATTTGCACAGCGATAGACCATTGGCATGGATTCTCACCTTTTGTCAGTCTGAATGACTACCTTTAACCCACACTGTGTTGACTGTTTTGTAGCCATTTTGATACAGTCTGTCATGATCACCTTTCAAAGCTCTTCATGTGCAATTAATTACCTTGAAACCACATTCACAGTTTTAAGTTTAAGAACTGGACAGACAGTTTGTCACCAACAAGATGCAACAATCAGCATACAATCATAGAATGTTTACAACACAGAAGGAGGCCATTCAGCCCGTTGTGTCCATGCTGGTTATCTGCAAGAGCAGCTCAGCTAGTCCTATGCTTCTGCCCTTTCCCCATAGCCAGGAAACGAATTTATCTTCAGGTGCTTGTCCATTTCCGTATTGAAAGCCACAATTGAATCTGTCTCCAACAGACTCGCAGGCAGCACTTTCCAGATCCTGAAAAAACGCTATATAAATAAGTTTTTCCTCATGTCACTGTTGGTTCTTTTGCCATCCACCGCATAACAGTGTCCTCTGGTTATTGACCTTTCTGCCAAGAGGAGCACTTCCTCTCTATCTACTCTGTCTAGACCTCATGATTTTCAACACCTCTATCAATTTTCCTCGCAGCCTTCCCTGTTCTAAGGAGACCAACGACAGTTTCTCGAATCTATCAATGTAAATGAAGTCTTTCATCCTTTGAATCTTCCGTGTAAATGCTTGCTACACCCATTCTAAAGCATTCACATTCTTCTAAAATGCCGTGTCCAGAATTGTCCAGAATACAATACGGCAGTTGAGTTGAAGCCAGTGTTTCACAAACGTTCGTAATAACTTCCTTACTTTTTTACACTATACCACTATTTAAAAAGGCCAACATCCCATTGACTTATTAACCACTTTCTCAACCTGCCCTGCCACCTTCAACGATTTGATCACAAATACTCCCATGTCACTCTTGGCTGCAGCCACTTTATAATTGTACCCTTGAAAAGGGACTGGCAGCTAGCATTAAGAGAAATCACACAGTTTTCTATAGACAGAGAAATAGTAAAAGGGTAGTAAAAGGAGGAGTGGGGCCGATGAGGAATCAGAAAGGTGATTTACATATGAAGGTATTAACTGAATTCTTTGCACCTGTCTCTGCCAAGGGAGAAGATGCACTCCAGGCAATGGTTAAAGAGGAGGTAATTCAAATACTAGAGGGGTTTAAAATTAATAAAGAGGATGTATTAGATATACCCTGTTATATGAGAACATACATATGAATATACGAATTAGGAGCAGTAGTCGGTCACTCAACCCCTCGAGCCTGCTCCACCATTCAATACGTTCATGGCTGAACTGATTACTCCACATTTCCTCCTACCCACGATTACCTGCCACCCCCTTGGTTATCAAGAATCTACCTACCTCTGCCTTAAAAAAATTCAAAGAATCCGCTTCCACTGCCTTTTGAGGAAGAGAATTCCAAAGACTCACGACCCTCTGAAAGAAATAAATTCTTCTCATCGCTGTCTTAAATGGGCGACGCCTTATTTTTAAACAGTGACCCCTCGTTTGAGATTCTCTCACAAGGGGAAACATCTTTTCCACATCCATCCTGTCAAGACCTCTCAGGATTTTATATGCTTCAATCATGTCGCCACTTCCTCTTCTAAATTCCAGAGGATGCAAGCCTAGCCTGTCAAATCCTTCCTCGCATAACAGGTCACCCATTCCAGATATTAGTCTAGTAAACCTTCTCTGTACTGCCTCCAACGCATTTACATCATTCTTTAAATAAGGAGACCAGTACTGTACACAATACTCCAGATGTGGTCTCACCAACACCTTGTATAGCTGTAGCATAACCTCCTTACTTTTGTATTCAATTCCACTTGCGATAAACGATAACAATCTACTGGTTTTCTTTAGTACGTGCTGTACCTGCATACTAATGTTTTGCAATTCATGCACTCGGACACCCAGATCCCTCTGCATCTCAGAGCTCTGCAATCTCTCACCATTTAGATAATATACTTCCCTTCTATTCTTGCTGCCAAAATGGACAATTTCCCACTTTCCCACATTAAACTCCATTTGCCAGGCCTTTGCCCACTCACTTAATCTATCTATATTCCTTTGCAGACTCCTAATGTCCCCTTCACAAGTTACATTCTTACCTATCTTTGTGTCATTAACAAATTTAGCAAGCATACCTTCGGTCTCTGCATTCACATCATTTGTATAACTTGCAAAATGTTGAGGCCCCAGCACAGATCCCTATGGCACACCACACGTTACATCTTGTCAACAAAAAAAAAAGACCCGTTTCTGCCTACTCTCTGTTTCCTGTTAGCTAACCAATCTTCTATCCACGTCAATATGTTACCCCCCACACCATGAGCTTTTATTTTCGGCAATAGCCTTTGATGTGGCACCTTATCAAATGCCTTCTGGAAATCTAAGTACAATACATCTACCAGTTCCCCTTTATCCACAGCACATGTAACTCTTTCAAATAATTCCAATCAATTGTATAAACATGACTTCCCTTTCACAAAGCCATGTTGACTCTGCCTGATTACCTTGAATGTTTCTAAATGCCCTGCTATAAGTTATTTAATAATAGCTTGTAACATTTTCCCTAAGACAGGTGTTAAACTAATTGACATGCAGTTTCCTGATTACTGTTTCCCTCCCTTTCTGACTAAAGGAGTTGCATTCGCTATTTTCCAATCCAAATGAACCTTCCCCGAATCTAGGGACTGTTGGAAAATTAAAATTAACGCATCAACTACCTCACTAGCCACTTCTTTTAGCACCCGAGGATAAAGTCCATCAGGTCCCGGGGACTTGCCAGCCTGCAGCTCCAACAATTTACTCAGTACCTTCGCCCTGGTGCTTGCAATTTTATTGAATTCCTCCCTCCCTTCCTTTTCCTGACTTACAGCTAAAACTGGGATGTTACTTTTATACTCAATAGTGAAGACCGATGCCAAATATCTGTTCAATTCATCTGTTATCTCCTTATTTTGCATTATTAATTCCCCAGACTCACATTTTAGAATTTCAACGCTCACTTTGTTGCCTCCTTTCTTTTTTAAATATATATAAACTCTTGCTATCTTCCTTTAAATATCTACATACCATTCTCTCGTACTCTAATGTTACCTGCCTTATCAATCTTTTATTCATTCTTTGCTTCTTTTTAAAAATATTCTGTCCAATCTTTTGACCTGCCTCCCATCTTTGCGTAGTCATAGGCTTCTTCTTTAAGTTTCATACTACTTTTGGCTGTTTTACTTAACCACGGATGGCGGGTCCCACCCTTGGAATGTTTCTTTCTCGTTGAAATGTGTGTATTCTGACATATTCCCTCAAATGTCTGCCACTGCATCTCTATTGACCTATCCCTTAACCTAATTTGCCAGTTCACTTTAGCGAGCTCTGCATTCATACCCTCATAATTGCCCTTATTTAAGATTAAAATATTAGTTTTGGACCCACTCTTCTCTCCTTCAAATTGAATGTAAAATTCAATTATATCATGATCCCTGCTACCTAGGGGCGCCTTAACTGTGAGGTCATTAATTATTCCTATCTCGTTGCACAGTACCAGGTCTAGTATAGCCTACTCTCTGTTTGGCTCCATAACGTATTGTTCCAAGAATTTATCCCGAAAATATTTTATGCAGTCCTCATCTAGGTTACCTCTGCCCAACTGTTTTTTACAGTCTATATGTAGGTGAAAATACCCCTAGAATTATCACTGTACCTTTCTGACAAGCTGCCATTATTTTTTCATTTATACCCCGTCCCACAGCCTGGTTAATGTTAGGTGGCCTGCACACCACTTCTGACAAGTGACTTCTTGCCTTTATGATTTTTCATCTCTACCCGAACACTTTCTACATCCTGGTCTTCTGAACTTAGGTCATCCCTCACTATTGCGCTAATATCATCATTAATTAACAGAGCTACGCCTCCACATAATCGTGGCTTCCTGCCCTTCCTAAATGTGACGTATCCTTCAATATTCTGGTCCCATTCTATATATATAAATGATCCAGACCTTGGTGCACAGGCACAATTTCAAAGTTTGCAGATGATACAAAACTTGGAAGTATTATGAACTGTGAAGAGGATAGTGCAGATCTCCAAAAGGACATTGACAAGTTGGTAGAATGTTGGATGAAGTTCAATGCAGAGAAATATGAAGTGATTCATTTTGGTAGGAAGAACATGGAGATAAAATATAAAATGAAGGGTTCAATTCTAAAAAGGTTACAGGAGCAGAGGGACCTTTGTTTAATAGTGTATAAGTCATTGACGGTGGCAGGCCAGTTTGAGAGAACGTTTAATAAAACATACATTGTCCTGGACTGTATTAATAGGTGCATGGAGGACAAGAGCAAGCAAGTTATGTTGCAATTGTATAAGGCACTAGTCCGGCCTCAGCTGGAGTATTGGATCCAATTCTGGCGCCGCACTTGAGGAAAGATATGAGGGCATAGGACAGAGTACAGAGACTTTTCATGAGAATGTTTCCAGGGATAAAGAATTTCAGTTAGGAAGATAGATTGGAGAAATTAGGACTGTTTTCCTTGGAGAAGAGAAGGCAGAGAGTTGATTTGATAGAGGTTTTCAAAACAATGAGGGTTCTGGGCAGATTCGATAGAGAAAAACTGTTTCCACTGGTGAAAGCATCGAGAAGGAAAGGGTACAGATTTAAAGAATTTGGTAAAATAAGTTAAAGTGACTTGAGGAAAATCTTTTTCATGCAGCGAGTTTTCCAGATCTGGAATGTTTGCCTGAGAACGTGGTGGAGGCAGGTTCAATTGAAGCATTCAAAAGGGAATTAACAGTTATATGAAATGGAAGATTGTGCAGAGTTATGGAGGGAAGGCAGGGGAATAGAACTGAGTGAATTTCTCTTTCAGAGAGCCCATGCAGACATGATGGGCCGAATAGCCCCCTTCAGCACTGTAACAGTTCAGTGACTCTGTGATATTGCCTCTCCTCCTTGTTCCAACCAGAATGTATCAGTTCACACTTCTCTGCATGAAATGTCATCTGCCACGTGTCCGCCCATTTGACCAGCCTCTCTTTGCCCTCTTGAAGTCTATCACTATCCTCCTTACAGAAACCGGCCAGGATTTCAGGAAAACTTGCCAATTTTCTTCCAATAGTTGAACGATGTTGAGTTTGATCGTTCAACTACTTCCTGAACTATCTTAGCTCCTTTTTTTAATATTCTGTGCATTTCACTTCCTCAATATTTCCCAAAATGTAAATGGCAAAGCGTAGGCAGCGATGGGATCTTAACGCGCAGTTTCCTCTTGTGATACCCACAATAACTGCAGACCCATTACTTCGGCTCCCCGAGGCTGAAAAACCTGCCTCCCTCCCTCCCCTGCTCCCCAGTCTCAGCTTCACAATATGTGTAATATATCAGATCCGAGGCCAAGCTCTCACTGCAGGTGGACAGCCGGGCTGACAGTGCATGCCCGGTAGCGGCTGCTGGGTTGATGAATGGAGGGTTTGAGATTGCGAAATTTCCTGCGATTCAGATCATTCACTGCGGAATTAGGGAAAATCTCAATGGAAACTTCTCTGGCTGTATTGTAAATGCACTGAGTATCAGGTATTTGCTGCTCCTGGTGGAGAACATTTATTAAATATAGTACTAATGATATAATTTTAAACAGTGATCCTAATATTAACATTAAATCTAACCAGAAATTACTGGAATTATTATCATCTGACTTTCCGGGTACCGACCGTCCCGGATTGTTTTACTTTCGCTTCTTCCCAGATTCTATCAGCCGCGGCGGGAGATGAGAGACTGAGCGAGCTTTTTACCTGAGCAGATCACCCCTGCCTCATGGGACTGTAGCCTGGAATAGAGACCCCATTGCTCTGACTTACAGTCCCGGAGAGCGGCCTCGGTCCCGCTGCACTTTACAGCCAACGTCATAATGGTTCTGGACCCTTTCCCAAAGTGAGCTCCACCCGGTGCAGAAACTGCGGACCCGCAGCCCAGCTCCCGACACACAACAGCGGCGTCTGGCAGGTCCCAGAGATAGGAAGCCACAGCCCCCCACTGTCCCCTGTAGTGAACCTCCACTCTCCCAGCGCACCGACTGCCCCCATTCACGAGTCTCAGCTTCACCGTCTCTGTAAAATATCAGAAATATCATCAAGTGGTGATAGTGTGTTAAACCCACATGGTCCTAGCGCACGGACCATACACCTTCACCAGTCTCAGCTTCATCGTCTCTGTAAAATATCAGAAGTACCATCAAGCGGTTATAGTGTGTTAAACCCACAACTTCCCAGCGCACGGACCCTCCCCATTCACCAGGCATGAATCGATAGGAACATCGGAGTAAATATTACACATGAAAAAAAAGGAAAGGTAAATAGTAATAAACGGTGCAAACGAGCAGGGAACCGGGAGGCAGCCGGATATTCCCACCAACACAGCAGCTGCAAAGGGAATGGGGTGGCGACAGGCTCAGAATATATTTAACCTGCAGAAGTAGGGACATGGGCGTGGCTGTAATGATCACATGTTTACGTGCTCAGTACTGATTGGACGAACACAGTGAGATTCCAGAACCAGGAAAGAGGAAATTGCACTCTCACCCACCACAGCCAATAAAGACAGGGCTGGATGTTGATGTGATTTGGATGTCAGTGCAGATTGGTGATGTTGGCCTTTGGATCGGCAGCACTGCCAGTGGAGCTGATCATTCACACTCTGCTCTTCAGAGACCCTTAGTTATTGTCCCGCCACATGAAGACAGCAGCTATCTCTCCGCTAGGTAACAGTGTCAATGGAGCTGATTCTTCACTCTCTGCTGTTCAAAGACTTCAGTTATTATCCCTCTGCATGAAGGCAGCAGCCATCTCTCAGCCAGGTAGCAATGTGAGTGGAGCTGATCTTTCACACTCTGCTCTTCAGGGACCCTCAGTTATTGTCCCTCCAACATGAAGACTGCAGCCTTCTCTCAGCTAGGTAACAGTGTGAGTGGAGCTGATCCTTCACACTCTGCTCTTCAGAGAGCCACAGTTATTGTCCCTCCACATGAAGACAACAGTCATCTCGCAGCTCGGTAACAGTGTCAATGGAGCTGATTCTTCACTCTCTGCTGTTCAGAGACCCTCAGTTACCGTCCTCCGCTTGAAGACAGCAGCCATATCTCAGCTAGAATGAAAGACCTTTACTAACACTACGAGGGACACATTCCCTTTCTGACTGGTAACCGCGCAGCGGGTTAATCCGTGATCAAAAAGGTGCTGAGATTGTTGCCCAAGCTTAATACTTAATGGGATGGATTAGAGCAGACAGACATTAGACAGTGTGAGGATAAAGGGCGATTACCTGACGGGTCAGCCTGACTGTTCCCGGGTCTGCCTGAAATGAGAAGTTAACAATTAAAGTTTACTGGGGCAAAAAATGAACGAAACTGTCAGAAAGAAAAGACACAAATATAACTAACAGCAGGGTCATTATTCCCGTCGCTTTGCAGAAGAAATTATACCAGGATATGTGATTTCATTCCTGAAAACCGAAAATACAGTTTTTGCAACAAATTAATATTGGTAATGGGCCAAAATGTATCCAGAATTGTTTTCACATATACACACACTGACACCCGGATACACTCTCTACTTTTGGTAACGATGGGTGGGTTCCATGTATTACCAGTGTGAAGGTGCTCTGAGAAGGCGGTGGTGATGGTCCTCTCCCTTATAGAATCTTACAATGAAACAGCACAGAGGGACGCCATTCAGCCCATGGTGCCGATGCTGTCTCTTAGTAAGAGCTGTCTAATTAGTCCCACTCCCATTCCCAATCGCTCTTTAAATTTGTGCTGATGGTGCTCTGATCATTGATGACCCGTATGTAGATACCCTGAGAAGCGGTGGTGATGGACCCGCTTTTAAACCCGCTAATGATGGCACTCTCAGTGAATTCAGCATTCAGATCTAAAGTAAGAGAAGGAATGGGAAATGTTAAATTCAATTTAAGATTTTCCGGTCCTGTGGTCGATTTCGATGCCTTTTAAGTAACTGCAAATCCTTCCACCTGCAGCTATCAAAGTTTCTACAAAGGTGTAATTGGGCCTTTCTGCTGTTCAGTAAAATATATGCCTTCTTCAAACAAAACAAAACAAGATGAATGGTCTGTCAGTCTCCTAACTCCGTGCTGACTGTTTATTACTAAGATCCTGCTGTTCTGATTCTCTTGTAACCTGCCCTCGCCGACGTGCCCATTAATGATGTTCGATCAATGGTCCTCCCGTTTACTGGTTAAGCATTTCTGATTTTTAAAAATGCATTCAGTCGGTTGACCTGCACCCAATCTCCCTGATGGCAATGTGTCTTACTGATCTCCAGGTGTTTTTCTATTCTCAACATTTTAAACGATAGACGGTGTGTTCAGCTGACTCCCAATCTCTCTGATCACAATGTGTCTCACAGATCTCCAGGTGTTTTCCAATCACAACATTATATACTATAGATGATATGTCTTCCTGCTCCCAATCCCCTGATCACAATGTGTCTCACAGATCTCCAGGTGTTTTTTCTATTCTCAACATTATATACTATAGACGTTGTGTTGACCTGCTCCCCAACTCCCTGGTGATAATCTCGCTCCCATATTTTGTTATCTCTCTGTACACTCGGCTGATATATTATAGACAACGGGACACCGATTCCTGTCCTCAGCTTTGCCTTCCTAGTAATCTTGAATGAGTTACAGTTCCCCAACTATAATCTCACTGGTTCCTTGATGCTCCTAGTTATGCAATGTAAATAGTGTGTGACTTCCCCCCAGTCTTGGAGCCTTAACATCCCGACCAAATTTCCCTGATAATCGTCAGTTCCTGCAAATTCCCCTTTTCCAGTGACCCAATGAGAGACGAGGGGTATAATCTTTCAGTATTTACTGAAAAACGGTTCCATCTCAGTGCTTCTGTAGAGTCCATGAATATTCTTCAAACCACTCAGTCATGTCCCCTAGCTCTTTATGCATTTATCTTTTCAGACTGTCACCACCCATGTTTTGACTGTTTTTTTTTCCTGATAAACCACTGGTTCAAGGAGAAAGCCCACGAGTACCTTCTTAGGGAATATAGGGATGGACAATATTAGATTAGAGATACAGCACTGAAACAGGCCCTTCGGCCCACCGAGTCTGTGCCGAACATCAGCCACCCATTTATACTAATCCTACACTAATCCCATATTCTTACCAAACATCCCACCTGTTCCTATATTTCCCTACCACCTACCTATCCGAGGGGTAATTTATAATGGCCAATTCACCTATCAACCTGCAAGTCTTTGGCATGTGGGAGGAAACCGGAGCACCCAGAGAAAACCAGCGCAGACACAGGGAGAACTTGCAAACTCCACACAGGCAGTACCAGGAATCGAACCCGGGTCCCTGGAGCTGTGAGGCTGCGGTGCTAATCACTGCGCCACTGTTCCGCCCTACAATACATGGGTGAAGAACAATATCGCCAACATGACGAGAGATTTTCAAGAAAACATCCCGCCATCCTCTCTGCCTAAGTAGTGTTGTTCATTAAATTCCGCCTGGCCGGCTAACTCATATCCCGAAAAGGAATCTAAATAATTTATAACCGAGACTCCCAAGTTTGACTATTCGACAAGTTTATCTGTTACTGTCTCAGATAAATGTTCAGTCGTTCCCTTTTCTCAATCATTACTATTTTTCCATTTATCGACACTACTCCTCATATCTGCTGATTCCTCCATTCACTCTCACATCCTTCCTCACAATGTCTAACAGCTCTCATTGTTGTTCTTGAAAACGTTTGAATGCATTTCTTTGTGAACCGTTATCCAAATCACCTCTATATACAGAAAATATACCCACGATTGTCACACACTTCTGGTGGGCCTCCTCCCCTAGGTAAACGTCAGCTGATCTAAAACTTTGCTGCTGCTGTAATCCTGGTGTGGACAGTCCCGCTCACCCATTTCCCCTGCTCTCACTGACCTGCGCCTCAGAGTTCAGTGGTAGCACCGTTACCTTCCTGATGATTAGACAAATGGTTTGGTGCCAAACTGTTAAGTTATTTTAACATTTTATACTTTTGTTAACTTGCGAATGCACCGTATTACCATAAAGAGTAATAGAGAAATATTAATTATAAGTGACAATAAATTCAAAGCAGGTGAACTGAAACAGGATAAATGTGGGATTTTCAAAGCCCAGAATTTAAACCCTTGAATGAGTTAGAAACCAGGGACAGGGGTGGTTTAGAGGTTACAAAATACAGTCAATACAGAGAGTTTATAAGTACATGCTTCTCACGGCAGTTATTATTAGGTGCATCGATAATCTAAATAATTATATTATATCATACTATTTTAGGTCCAATTTGAACTACTTTTGCAATTAAGTGACCTCTTGTGCATTTCAGAATCAAAGTAATTGATAAAGTTACAGTTATTGTAGGGTACAACCACAAGCAAAGCACCGGACAGAAGGACCTCACAGCAAACAATCCGGATGCTGTGTGTCAAAAGCGTTGTCAGTAACTTTTAACAATCTATCTCCATAACACATGAGCTAGTGCCTGAAGAAACGTTACCACGGTTATAAATAACGAAACATGCATCGAACATTTACAGTACCAAGACAAGTTGTTCTGGGCACTGTCTGTTGAATTTAAATATGCAAACGAATTCAGGATTTGTTCCAAATGGTGAGCAGAGTATGGCACATATGGGAGAACATTAAAGCATTTAACAGGAGTAGGATTAGGCCATACTGCCTACCAAGGCCACTCCGCCATTCAATAAGATCATGGCTGATATATTGCCCCATCTCCACTTTCCCACCTTTCCCCAGAGATTGGGAAACAACCCCGGATCTTTCATTAAACACTGCATCACACGATACAAAAAGTATGGGACATGTGGAAAGAGATTTAGAAACACGTCTGGATATTAAATACTACATCAAATTTATGAAAAATCTAGAAAGAGACTGAGAAACACTAATTATTACACAACACCGTGCACTTAAATGTATGAGGTAGAAAGCATGATTTAATACAAAAAGGCGTAGTTTTGAAGATTGTCGGTGACCAAATAAAACTCTTCATGCACCGAATCCCTTGGAATCAGTAGCATCATTTCTGGAGGGTGGAATTGATAACTCTATTAATAATCAGTACAAACGTAGCAATATTAGTTCCACCTCCAGTTAATATATTATACAATATTTGTTGTCCTTTCTGAACATTCCAAATGCTGCACAAACGATTTAATCTAATTCTCTCCATCACACGACACTTCACTGAGAAATTGCAGGGACAGAAATCACAATGTGGGGTGAGTCGGCTCAATGTAGTTCCCAGCATTCTGCAGTTCTGACTCCCATACACTCCATTGTAACACTGAGCACTTTCTAATTCCATGTGTCTCCGTTTTAAACGCATGATTAGAATTTTAACTCCAGTCTGCTGCGTCTGTACGAGAGCCACAGGAAACAACATAAAACCAACTCTTATGGTGTTTATGTTCAATTTTGGTAATTAAACTAAATTTAACTCAAATCTCTCTTGGAAAAGAAATTAAATGTTAATCAGAGCACGAAATACGAGACCCGTTTATGCTGTGAGTGACCAAAATGGATAACAGTTCCCTATTTGAATTTGATGAACTAAAAATCAAACAGGACAAAATGTATTTCATGATAAATTTAGAAATAAAGGAAACTGTTTCAATATTCACTTCATACAATCTCAATAAACACAAATTAAAATAAATATGCACCTTTGCTATAAATTGATTTTGATCAGTGGCCGACTGCTAACAAAAAGATTCAGGGAGTCATCTACATTTCATACTTTCTCTCCGCTCTATGGTTTGCAGAAAATAATCTTAAATTACCTTCAAAATCAGGATTTTACAATTCAATCCCTTTTACAAATACAGAAAAAGATTCATCATGGAATTATTTAATAACACATAGGGAGCGTTTCCCTGTAGTGAACCAGCATTTGTTGTCGATAGACATTAACAAATGTAACCAAATCCGCACTGGAAACAGTGAGAAACTGAATCGAATCATCGACCGAAAAACCCCCCTAAATATCGAGCAGATGGAAGGAGACTATTCATGATATCTCATTAAACACTTCACGATGCGTTACATAAAGGGAGCATGTGGAAGGAGACGTTGTCACATTATTTATTACTTGACGCTGGACATATGAATATGTGAAATAAGTTGCGAATTTGCAATACAAAGTTCTAAAGTTTCAAGGTCATCGTTAAGAAAACAATAATAAATGGAAAATCCTCCGGAGATTTTGGAATATTCAGTAACATTATCTTTTGGAGAGGCACTTCACAATTACACTAATAACGAATGTTAATTGAAATAATATTGGTTCTTCCACTATTTAACATATTATACAATATTTATGGATCATGTGCAACACTCTTAACTTGGAACAAGCTATTTAAATTATTTCAGTTCCACTCAGTATATCACACAGGGTCAGACAGCACTTCTCCTGTGAAATACCTGGGACACAAATGCCTGTTTGGGTTCAGTCAACAGTAGATTTAGCTTTGACTGCAGTTCTATAATCCCTGCATTACCATCGACCCCAGACCCCAAACCCTGAGACCTTCCATTCTCACTGTGATCACGCTGTACAGGTAGATTGCTGTGTTTAAATAATCTGCTTGGAATTTCAACTCCAGTCAGTCGTGTCGGTACAACAGCCGCAGAGGACCACATAAAATAAATTGCCACGTTATTTGTTTTCAATTTTGGATTTAATTGAAAGTTTAGCACATGTCCCACCAGGGAATTGAGAAGACGTGTTAATCAGATGTAAGATATTATTAAAACAATGATTTCTGATCTAGAAAGAATGGATAATTGTTCTTTATTTAATATTGATAGCATGTAAAATCAAGACAACAGCCCAAGATCCTTATTCAATGCGAATTCCACAAATGATATAAACTATTTCAATATTCGCTTCATATGATAGCAATGAAACATTGTTTTATTTGTCAAAAAGCATGCTTGCTTTTCAAAAATCATTCGGAGCAACTCGCGATTGGAGAAAAGGATACAGGGAGTCATGTGCACTTCATTTTCTATCTTTTCAGTGACTTGAATAATTTTTTTTTAAATAATCCACAAACCAGGGTTTTACTCTCCAATTAGTTAATATTCACGGAAATATAATTCGCTAAATACATAAAGTATCGGATAGCACTGGGACTAAGTTCTCCTGTCAGTAAACCAATAAAGTTTCAATAGACAGAGATTAATGAATGTAACCAAACACACAAGGTAAATAGTGAGAAATAGAATTGAATCATCAATGGAATAAAACAACAAATATGCAACATGCATGAGCCGTTGGAGCAATAATAAAGAACATTATCACGAACTCATTACACACTACATGACACTGTGTAAAAATATGTGATTGGGAAAACTGAACTATGTTTAGGTACTGTACATACAAATGGAGGATATAGAATAATGAATTTAATATAAAAGATACTAATTTTGAAGATCATCACTAACTGATCAGTAATACAGAGCAAATTCCCCAACGATTCAGGAACTTTCAGTAACACCATTTTTTGCAGAGTGCACTTGATAATTATACTAACAATGAAAACAAATTGACAAATTTTGGTTCCATCGACATTTGAGAGGAATTATAGGTTGAATATTACACTTCAAAACTGAACAAACGATTTTAAAATATTTAGTCTCATGAACTGTATCACTAGAAGAGCAGACAACATTTGTATTGAAAAATATCTGTGACAGAAATGTGTGTGGCGGTTCATGTCAGCCGTCGAAGCAGTTTTTACTGGTGCTCGACACTCCCCAACACAAATTCAACTGGGAATTTAAAATACCCGTTAATTAGATGTAGAATATTCCAAACTCGTTTACTGTCACCAATACAATATTACAGTCAGCAATAACTCAATTGTTAGCACTCTCGCCTCTGAGTCAGGAGATGGTGGGTGCAAGTCTAATTCCAGAGACTTGAGCACAAAATGTGGGCTGCCACTCCAGTGCAGTCCTGAGGGTGTGCTGCACTGTCCAAGATGCTTTCCATCGGAGGAGAAGTTAAACTGAGGCCCCGTCAGCTCTTTCAGATGCAGTATTTGGAGAAAGGGCAGGGGAATTATCCCGAATGCTCTGAGGAATGTTGATCCCTCAATCAACATCACACACACACTAAAAGTATTCTGGCCATTATCACATTGCTGTTTGTCGGAGCTTGCTCTGTGCAACTTGCCTGCCACGTTTCCTACATTACAGTATGGACAACACTACAAAACAGCACTTAATTGACAGTAAAGCTCTTTGGGACGTCCTGACGTCGTGAAATGCGCTACATAAACGCAATTCATTTTTATATATATGGAGGTTTATTCCTATTTGCTGTTGATAGAACTTAAAATGGAAACAATCAATCCCAAATGTGTGTCAAATGAAACTTCTACATATTGTATAAACCTTTCAGTATCCATTTCATATCATCCCAATGAATGACAACTGTAAATAAAATAGATGCGTTTTCTGTAAACTGATCCCAGATACTGACAGATTCTATTCTAACAGCGAAGTGGCTCTTTTTCTAACAGACCCTGCTTAAATAGAACCATTAGATTTTCAACTCCAGTCTGCTCTGTCTGTACGAGCGGCAGGTATAAGGCAATAAACAAGTTCCGATATTTCATTACACTCTAAACAAGAATTTAAATATGTGCAAAGCATTATTTACTTTCTACATCTCCTGAATGTGTTCTGTATTAAAGATGATAATTAGATTAATAATACATATCTTGTAATAATAATCAGTGTATCAGTAAATAACATAATGCATTCAATAATCCGTAACTCACAGTTCAAAAGCTGCAGTAGAGACAGGGTCAGGAAGGACCGCAGCATCGTTCTGGTGCCAGGGACAGCGATGTGAACAGAACATTAACTGAACGCTATTCTCAAAGACTAAGAGCTCCTTCCAGCAACTTCTGAAACTCTGACTGTTGTGGAAATTAATTCTTTGACAGAAGTTTCTACAGAAACCAATGTTTCCTTCCAAATACCCAATAGATTTTGACTTGTGTGAACCGTGAATTACAGTCTGGTAAAATACACCAATGAGATGAAATGTGACCATTAATGGATAAAATGAACCCAGGTTCCAACTACCAGCCTATCCTGCGAGGATAATGACATGTGACAGTGTGAAAAGTAAATGAATACCTGATCTGGCGCCCAGATCATCGAATCATAGATGCACAGGAAAGGCCATTCGGCTACTTTGGTCAGAGTCGTTTAGAAAGAGCTGTCTAATTTATTGTCACATATGTAGCATTTTCTTGTAACCCTGCAAATTATTCCACTGCAAGCACTTGTTTAATTGTCTTTAAAAATTCCTCAGGAATCTGATTTCATCACTCTTTCAGGTCGTGCTTTCCAGATCTTAACAAGCCTCTGTGCAAAATACTGTCTCTTCATTCCCCCTCTAGTTATTCTGCCGGTTCTACAGAAGGCCTTGGCCCCCAGGCGCAGCGCTGGAAGCCCAGAGAAGAGGTAGGTGAGGCGGGGTCACCAGTTACAGTCCGTTAGGCCCCGGTGAGAGAGTAAGGCGGTGTTCTGGTGGTGCAGGAGGAGGGAGGTCCCGGGGAATGAACTGGTTCCTGGTGGAGGTGCTCTGTGGTCCACAAAATACCCACGAACGAGGCAGCGCCCCATCCCACCCGCAAGGCCGCAGGGTGAGTGCTTCGTTTTACAAGGTGTCCTCTCCATGTGGTGGAGGACCTCGCTGCTGGTAAGATCCCAGCGGCGGTGGAATGATCCCATAATTATCCCATAATAGGCCACATAAGATCCTCAATGTGCCACTGGGCGAGAAGGCTGTTGTCGGTCTATCCTGCCCCCAGGATCACTGGACGAGGGGGATGCGTTGGGCTCTGCATCCTGCCATATCCCCTGCCAGCCACCGCTTTTCTCCTTGTCCCCTCCCCAAACCTCCTGGCTTCCAATCATGCCTCTGGGGGCCAGTAAAATCCTTGCCATGATCTCTGATGACAAACGTATTCATGAGAGGAAATAATTTCCAAATGCTTACTCCATCATAACCCCTCATCATTTTGAGTTCTGTTAGATCTGAAATGGCGGGAATGACTTATGAGGAGAGATTGAGTCAGTTAGGACTATATTTTCTGGAGTTCGGAAGAGTGAGGCGGGCGGGGGGGGGGGCGGTGGGGGGTCTCATAGAAGCCTACTAAATTCAAACAGGACTTGACAGGGTAGATGCAGGAAGGATGGTGGGGGAGTCCAGAATCAGGGGTCATTGTCTAAGGATACAGGATAAGCCTTTCTGGACCGCGATATCTTCACCCAGAGAGTGCTGAGCCTGTGGAATTCGCGACCACAGAAAGCAGTTGAGGCCAAAACATTGTATGTCTTCAAGAAGGAGTGAGATACAGCTCTTGGGTCTAAAGGGATCAAAGGATATGGGGTGAAAACGACAACAGGTTAATGAGTTGAATGATCAGCCATGATCAGAATGAATGGCACAGCAGGTTCGAAGGACCGAATGGCCTGCTGCTGCTCCTATTTTCTGTATTTCTATCCCACTGAACGTTCTCTGCGCCAATAAGAAAAATCCAAACTCCTGCATTCTATCCATGTAAATGAATTCCCTCATCAGTGGTTACTTCTTGCTAATCCTCCTCTGTACCCTTTCCAGGGCCTTGAAATTCTTCCAAGGTATTCATGCCCAGAATTGCACACAGGACGCCAGCTGAGTCATAACAATTGATTTGTAAAGGATTAGCCTGATGCCTTTTGTGTTTGAATTCAATTACCCCATTTTCAAATCAAGTATCCCATACACTTTCTCAATCAGAACAAAGAACAAAGAAAATTACAGCACAGGAACAGGCCCTTCGGCCCTCCAAGCCTACGCCGATCCAAATCCTCCATCTAAACCTGTCGCCTATTTTCTAAGGGTCTGTATCTCTTTACTTCCTGCCCATTCATGTTTCTGTCTAGATACATCTTAAAAGACGCTATCGTGCCCACGTCTTCCACCTCCGCTAGCAATGCGTTCCATGCACCCACCACCCTCTGTGTAAAGAACTTTCCACGCATATCTCCCCTAAACTTTTCCCCTTTCACTTTGAACTCTTGTCCCCTTGTAATCGAAACCCCCACTCTGGGAAAAAGCTTCTTGCTATCCACCCTGTTTATACCTCTCATGATTTTGTACACCTCAATCAGGTCCCCCCTCAACCTCCGTCTTTCTAATGAAAATAATCCTAATCTACTCAACCTCTCTTCATAGCCAGCTTCTCCACTTGCCCTGCAATCCTCAAAGATGGATGGACTTGCATTTCCCGGGTCCCTCTGTTCTTGTATCCCCTGAAAATGGTACCATTTATACTGTACTGACATGATATTTTCCCATTGAACTTCACTTCTGACTTGACCACAATAAGGTGCATCTACCGTTGATTTGACCATTTCAGCAGACTGTCTACTCTGAAGTCTGCTATGATAATATTCACGATTTACTACAGAGCCATGTTTTTCACCATTCACAAATGTCAAAATTATACCTTCTAACCCCAAGTCTAAGTAATTTGCATGCAGAAAGAAAAAACAGTAGTCTTAAAACGAATCCCCGGGCAACCGCCATGCTCGCCTGTCAGAAGAGCATCCATTCACCACTGTTCTCTGCCTCCTATCTCATAGCCAATCAACTGTTCGAGCTGACATCGTCCCTTTAATAATATGCATTCCTATTGTCTGAATAAGTCTGTTATGAGGTACTTCGTGAACATTGAATGCCCACATACACAAGGCCCACTTCAGTCTCTTATTTGATTAAACAACTCAGTCAGGTTAGTTCCACGTAATTGGCCTTCAACAAATCCGAGATGGTTTTCTCATCTTACCCCATGCTTCTGAAAGTGAGAATTAATTTTGTCCTTGATGGGGGCCTCTAGTAGATCTCTCAACCTTCACTATCGTCACATAGATTAGCTTGTAGTCACAAGGCTTACCCTCTCCTCTCGTTTTGAAAAGGAGTCTAGCATTGACCAAATTCAAGTCCTCTGGCCCCAGTGCGATAAACAAGGAGGATTGAAACATTGTGGTCAGAGCTGATCTTATCTCTAACCCAGCTTCCTTTATCCACCGAGGATGCTTCCCATCTGGAACAGCGGTGCTGTCCACATTGAGTGATAAACTGTTTAGCAACGCCTTCCCATCTATTTTATCCTATGCAAGACCTCTGCTTCCCTCGACTCGATTGCGACATTAATTTCAGCCTCTTCTTTTGTGAAGGCAGTTGCAAATTACTCATTCAGTACCACAGTCATGCCCTCTGCCTCGACAGGAATATTTACTTGTTTCTCCATAATCCGCCCCACCGTTCCTTTAACTATCCCTGTCACTTTTACATGTTTTACAAGATTTGCTGCTGCTAATCTTTTCTATGCTCTCCCTTTGTCCTTCTTGTATTATTTTTCTATTTCTCCCTGTACACTATGCTATCTATCTGGTTTTAGATTATATTCTTGAATTGGATTTTGCAATGAATTTCTTCTTTCTCTTTTCCCTTAACTGACAATTCATTTTTCATCCAAAGAGTGCAGCATTTAATTCCCCACCTTCACCTCTAGACTTGACTATTCCAATACACGTCCTGGCCAGCCTCCCTCTTTGCATCCTCAGTTAACCTGAGGGCATCCAAACCTCGGCGGCCAACGTACAACTCACTCCAGGTCCCGTTCACCCATCACCGCTGCACTCCCATTGGCTTCTGGTTATTCACCTGAACAATATTGAAATTCTCACGCTTATTTTCTAATCTCGCCATGACCTCTTCCCACCCTATCTCTGTAATCTCTTTCAGCCCGATGAGATATTTGTGCTCCTTCAATTCCGGAATCTTGAGCATTCCCAAATTTAAACGCTCCACCGCTGGTGTTCTTGGTGTCATCTGCCAAGATCCTAAATTCTGGAATTCCCTCCATAAACCTCTGCCTCACTATATCTTTTTCCTTCTTTAAGACACTGCTTAAAACTTACCACCTTGACCAGGCATTTGGTCATCTGCCATCATATCTGTCAATGCTGCTCGCTATCAAATTGTGTTTGATAATATGACTTGGATATTTTAACTATGTAAGGGCACTACATAAATAAGAAATTGCAGATCTTGTTTTACACCTTCTCCATTACTATGGTCTGTCCCAGACTATATTATTGTAATTGAAGGTTAAATCATTTTTATCTTTTTCTGAACTTCCCTGACAGAATAAGTCCATAATCTAGTGCTCACTTTTGGGGGTGTATAATAAACACTAGACTATTTAACACCTCATTTTGTGAATGGATTAGTGAATAGATGATTCACTTGTCGAATCCCCCAATATATAATTTTTCTGTTGCAAACATACCCACTTCTGACCTGATGGAGGGAAGGTCATTGATGAAACAGCTGAAGATGGTTGGGCCTACGACACTACCCTGAGGAACCCCTGCCCAGATGTCTTGAGACTGCGAAGATTGACCTCCAACTCCCACAACCCTCTTCCTTTGTGCGAGGTATGATTCCCACAAGTGGAGATTTTTCCCTCTGATTCCCATTGCCTGCAGTTAATCCCAGTTAACGCCTTTCCCAGTAATGGTGCATCGTGGAGCGATGCTTTCATTTTAAATTGACTTCTCCGAGGCAGAAAGGCGAATATGAGATCCATAACCACTCCAGACAGTCGATTCCTGATGCGAGTCCGTCCCATCCCTCTAGTGATCTATTCCAGCTACGCCTCAGCTGGATGGACAATTACATTTGGATAGATCTGGAGTGGCAACATGTCAGTTCACACATTACAACAGCAGTTTATTTAAAATATAAACTATCGTGGTAACTATATGTAACAATGAAATAGTCCTTCATTCCTCATAAATACTGGGATTGATATTCAATGGGCAGAATTATTTCTGTTTTTAGTGCGACTGAAAGGTGCAGCTTGATATTAGTGAGAGGACCGAGAGCTGTGCAGTCACCACATGTTTTCCATGGAACTGCAACTAATTGTTATAAATAGTTGAAGCTGCAATCTACAAGCAAGTGGGAAGTATTCTACCAGCTCCTGACTAGTGCTTTGTAGATGGTGAAATGTCTTTGTGGAACCGGTAGATGAGTTGTTGTCTGTAGTGGACCGAGCATTTGACCGACTCCTGTCGCAACAGTATTTAAATGACTGGTTTAAATTTAAATGGGTGGTTGTTGGTGGGACAGACTCGGTGGGCCGAAGGGCCTGTTTCAGTGCTTTATCTCCAAAAAAAAGAGCAAAAAAAAATGCCCTTACCCTCAACTTTCACTCCACCAGCCTCGACATTCAATGAACTATCCTCCATAACTTCTGCCAACTTCACCACAATGCTACCACCAGACATCCTCCTCTTTTTTTCAGCATTCTGAAGGTACAGCTTGACCCAATCTTCCATCACTCGAAACACCCACTACTCTTCCAATGTTACCTTCCCATGCAAGTGTTGGAGATGCATTACCTGCCCTTTCACCTCCTCTCTTTCAACCGTCAAGCCCACAAACAGTGATTTACTTGTAATTTACTTTATTTCATCAATAGTGTTCATTCTTAACAAGTGGCCTCCACACCGTGGAGATGAAGCATACATTCTACAATGGCTTTGCTGAGCAGTCATTAAGTCCCTCAGCTTCCATTCACTTGCCATTATAATTCCCTGTCCCACTGCCAGCTGACCCATCTGTACTCAGCCTCCTACACTGTTTCAATTTTCAAGATCAACATCAACTTCAAAAAGAAAAACACATGGGAACGAGTGCCCCCATTTGTTTTTGACAGCAGGTTCTGGTATTGATTCTTCTCTTCATGTAATCACTCTTGCCTTCCACCCCATCACATTTTCTCTCTTTATCTCCTTCCTCCGTTCCCCCATTCCCAGCCTCTGTGCTTACTGAAACACTGTTACAGCACAACATTTTCCAGTTCTGAAGAAAATTCTCCAGCGGGGAAGGTTATGTCTCGTTCCCTTTCTCAAACTGCTGCCCCGCCGACTAAGTATTTCCAACATCTTCCGTTCATATTTTAGATTTTCAGCATCCGCCGTATTTTGACTTTTTAAGAAAGATGATATCATGGGGAAATGGGGTAAGGCTGCAATTGAATGTAAAGACATACACACAATAGATCAATAACTTTGGAGAGGCTGAGAAAAGAGAATATGATGGGATCAGGAAAGTAATCTCCTTCGGCACACTCTTGGTCCAATATTGCCTTGATACCGAGGGCAGTCACCTCGATTACTATTACCACCATTACCAGCAATACAACAATCACTGCTTGCTGTATTTGCCCACTGCAGAACAGCAGAGTGTTTCTGAGCCATTCCTCTCAAAACTGCTGCACTCCATATAAGGACTGCGCAGCTTTATTGGGAAACCTGCCAAATATTTGACGAAATGTGTTCACTCATTGAGACTGTGAGACACGCAGATCACACAGAGACACTGACTGGTCATCATAAGTTGTGAATTTTCACCATCGTTGAACTATACAGGGAGGGATGTGATGTGTTCCCTCAAAAAAGGTCTCTGTTTTCTGGAAGGTGATCACTTGGAGTCAAGAAAGGCTTTCCAATACCGAAATATGTGAAAAGCAGCTCACAGTCTGCAGAGCCTCAGAACAGTCACTGTGTGTTTTTCTGTTCTACTGAGAGGAAGCACCTGGCGTTGTGGTGATTTCAGTGCTTCTGTTTTTTTTTGCCTGCTGCTCTGAATTATCAAGATACTGCAGCAGGATGTTTCAGCTTGGAATTTGAACTTACGTTGTTTAAAATCCAGAAGGACAATGTATCGGGGGAAGCATTTCTGGGCAATATCATTAATTCACTGGAAATATTTGACAGCTTAGTGTCTGCAAATAAACTATATCTCATCACAAGGAGTGAATCACAGTACATAATTACTGTAATCTGTGTACAATTTCCAAATGTATAACACACAATATCAACAGGTCACGATAAATCACTTTGAGTCCTATTCAATCAGCAAAGACAGATACACCAACGCATCAATTCTCGCTGTGGTTTTAATTTAAAATAGAAGATGCCATGAAATGTTGAGGCTGTTTCCTGTATAGGTTAATGAAGCAGGAATACTGTTAAGAATCAAATACAATCAGGAGGATTGAGCCTGTGTTAATGTAAAGTGTTAACTCACTGTGATCCGATTACTGGAAATGCAGCCTGTGTCAATGTCAGTAGTTAACTTGCTGTGATTCAATTCAAAGAGGGGATCTGAAGATTGACAGTTGCTTCAAAATAAACTGTCCACTGTGCCCCAATAAATAAAATTAAATGTCAGCCTGATTTCTCTGGGAGTGAAAGTAGATCTGGGTAATGAAAAGAGTCTGAAGAACTTAAAACAGATCAATAAATGAACACAGCTGAGCTGCCACTGTAAAGTTATAACAGGTAGAAAACCTTCAAATGATTAATTCCCCGGATCGCACATAGAATGAAACAAAAACTCTCCCGAAATGGACATTGAATAAAAGAATTCCACAAACTGTATTATCAATCTAGACAGAAATGATTTGAAACAAGTTAATGCGCCCCATAACACTGCCAGACACTCTTTGGTTTCTGCAGAGGGATCCAGTCTTTCCAAATCAGATAGACTTGTCCCCCTGAGGTGTGTTTTTCAGAGATCACAGACTGACAATTTCAGAATGAGACATGGATGTTGACAGCAACCGGCTGTCAGAGAAACCTGAAGCACACGCACAGAATGGTGGAGATTGAAGATATTTGGGTCAATCTCTTGTATCTGTGAGGAGCTGATCAATCCTGTAAACAGTGGCACTTACACATAAACATACTGAAAATGGTCACACTAACCAAGGAACTTGCAGGAAGCGCTGATACTCAGCAAAGAACCTATATAAATTATGTTCCACATGCAAGATCTCCTCAGAATTTCTCAAGTACTTAAGAGAATGCAGTATGAAAGCAGAAATGTGAGGATCTCTGTGCCAACACTGTCATTTTCTGGGATCCCTGTTAATAATGTAACACTCAGGCAGCACAATAAACACTGACCTTCAATCAGAAAGTGCTGGAAATGCTCAGCAGATCTGACAGCATCTGTGGAGACAGAGTTAGCATTTCCGGTCTGTGACCTTTTGTTAGAAGTGGAAAAGGTTAGAAATGTAATAGTTTTTTTTTAAGTGGAAAGAAGGCGGCAAGAAGAAATAAAATTAATATGTGTGATCGAACAGAGGGCAGGAGAGATTTTTTTTATTATTATTCGTTTATGGGGATTGGGCGTCCCTGGTTAAACCAGCATTTATTGACCATCCTTGATTGTATTTGAGATGGTGTGAGCTACCTTCTTTAACTGCTGCAGGCCATGGGGTGTCGGTACACCCACAGTGCTGTCAGGATTTGTGTGCCAGAATTTCAATCCAGCGACAATGAAGGAACCACAGTATTATTCTTAGTCAGGATGGTGAATGGCTTGGAGGGGAATTCTAAGGTGCTGGTGTTCAAGTACATCTGCTGCCATTGTTCTTCTAGGTAGTAAGGGTAGCGGCTTTGGTATATGCTTGGTGTGTTGCCGCAGTGTACCTTGTTCTTGACACACGCTGCTTCCACTGTGCGTCGGTGGTAAAGGGAGTGAATGTTGAAGGTTATGAATGGGGTGCCAATCAAACGGGCTGCTTTCCTGGATGGTGTCGAGCTTCTTGTGTGTTGTTGGAACAGCACCCATCCAGGCAAGTGGAGAGTAATCCATCATACTCCTGACATGTGCCTTGTAGATGGTGGACAGGCACTGGGGAGACAGGGGATGAGTTACTTGAGACAGAATTCCTAACATCTGACCTGCGCCTGTAGCCACAGTGTTTACCTGGCTGGTCCAGTTCAGTTTCTGGTTAACGGTCACCCACTGGATATTGATAGTGTTGGATTCAACAATTCTAATACCAGTGAACGTCAAGGGGAGATGGTTAGATTACCTCTTGTTTGAAATGGTCACTGACTAGCACTTGTCTGGTACGAATATTACTTGCAACTTATTAGCACAAGGCTTGATGTTCTCCATGTCTTGCTGCATATGAACACAGGCTGCTTTAGTATATTCTGATTCACAAATGGTGTTGAACATTGTGCAATCAGCAGCGCGCATCCCACTTTCGTCTTACAATGGAGGGAAGGTTATTGATGAAGCAGCTGAATATGGTTGTGCCGAGCACATTGCCCTGATGTCCTATAGCTGAGATAATTGACCTCCAACAACCACAACCAACTTCCTTTGTGCCAGGTACTACTCCAACAAGTGGAGAGCTTTCCCTCTGAAGCCCTTTGATTCCAGTTTTTCTCGGGCCTCTTAATGCCATGCTCAGTCTACTGTTACCATGATGTCAAGAGCAGTCACGCTCCCCTCACATCTAGCGTTGTGCTCTTTAGCCCATGTTTGGACCAAGGCTGTAATGAGGTCAAGATCTAAGTGCCAGTGAGCAGGTTATTGCTGAACAAGAGCTGCTTGAAAGCATGGTTGATCACCCTCCCATCACGTTGCTGATGATCGAGAGTAGACTGATAAGGCAGTAATTAGCAAGGTTGGGTTTGTCCTGTTTTTTGTGGAGAGGCCATACCTGTGCAATTTCCCACATTTCCAGTTAGATGTCAGTGTTGTCGCCTTACTGGAGCAGCCTGGCTCAACGTATGGTTAGCTCTGGAACACAAGTTATCAGTACTATTGCCGGAATACTGTCAGGGCCCAGAGCATTTGCAGTATCCGGTGCCTTCACTATTTCTTGATATTTCGTGTAGTGAATAAGATTGGCTGAAGACTGACATCTGCGATGCTGGGGACCTCATTGGGAGGCCGAGATGGATCATCCACTCTGCACTTCTGGCTGAAGATGGATGTAAATATTGCAGCCTCGTCTTTTGCACTGATGTGCTGGGCTCCACTATTAGTCAGGATGTGGATAGTTGTGGAACTTCTTCCTTCTGTTGGTTGATCATTTGTCCACCACCATTCGTGACTGGATGTGGCAGGCTGCACATCTGTTTCAGTGTTATTGGACCTGCACTCATCCAGGCAAGTGAGTGGGGACAGTATGAAGAAAGATTTTTCAACTGTGAGATTCTGGGTTTAAGAGATTACACAAAGCTTGTGGGATGGGAGAGGAGGAGTTTTATATGAACTGTGGGAAAATTGAGTTCATCGACCACATGACTTACTTCTTTTCTCAACAAGTTATTTTATCTGGTGTGTCATGAAGCTGGAGCCTTGCTTGATTCAACAGGCTGAATTTTTCAAGCATTTTGGAGATGGTCTGGGATTCAGGACGGCTGGCAATACTGGTGGGGAAGACATCGAGTTGGGAGCTGATCTGTGTGTTGTGGAATTGTTTACCTCTGTCTATCACATGTTGCTTCCACTGTTGGGTAGGCAAGTAGTCCTGTGTTGTAACTTCACCAGGCTGACACCTCATTTTTAGGTATGCTTGGTGCTGCTCCTGGGAAGCCTTCCTACACTCTCATTGAACCAGGGTTGATCCCGCGGTTTGATGCTAATGGTAAAGGGGGGATATGCCGTGCCATGAAGTTACACATTATGGCTGAATACAATTCTGCTGTTGCTTCTGTTGCCTATGGCACAAAGAGTCTGGTGGATACCCAGTTTAGAGTTGCTAGATCTGTTTGCAATCTACGCCATTTAGCATGGTGACAGTGCCACACACTGCAATGGTGAGTATACCTCAAAGTAAAGACAGGACCTTGGCTCCAGACGGACTGTGCGGTGGTCAATCAGAGAGCCATAGAGTAATGCAGCACAGAAACAGGCCCTTTGGCCCAACGTGTCTGTGCTGGCCATCAAGCACCTAACTATTCTAATCCCATTTTCCAGTACTTGCACCGGACCATTGTATGCTATGGCGTTTCAAATGTTCATCTACATAATTTTTAAATGTCCTGAGGGTTCCCGCCTCTACCACATCTTTAGACAGTGCGTTCCAGACTCCAACGACCCTCTGGGTTCAAATTATTTTCCTCAAATCCCCTCGAAACTCCCTGCCCCTTACTTTAAATCTATGCCCCCTGGTTATTTGTCCCTCAGCTAAAGGAATAAGTTTCTTCCTATCTAACCTATAAATGCGCTCAGAATATTGTATACCTCAATCACGTCCCCCTCAGCCTTCTCTGCTCTATGGAAAACAACCCTTGCCATTTCAGTCTCTCTTCATATCTGAAATGCTCCAGCACATGCGACATCCTGGTGAAACCCCTCTGCAATCTCTCCAGTACTATCACATCCTTCCTATCAGGTGGAGGCTAGAGCTGTACACAGCAATCTACCTGTGGCCTAACTTACATTTTACACAGTTCCATCATAACCACCCTGCTCTTATATTCTATGCTTCAGCTAAAAAAGGAAAGTATCCCATGTGCCTTCCTAACCACCTTATCTACCTTTGCTGCTGCCTTCAATGATCTATGGACAAGTACACCAAGGTCCCTCTGACCCTCTATTTCCTAGGGTCCTACCATCCATTTTATGGTTCCTTGCCTTGTTAGCCCTCCTATGCATCACCTTTTCAGGATTAACCTCTATTTGCCACTGCTCCGCCCATCTCACCAGCACATCTATATCGTCCTGTAATCTAAGGCTTTCCTCCTTCACCATTAACAATATCATCAATTTTAGTGCCATTTGCAATTTACAAATCATACTTCCTATATTCACGTCTGAATCATTAATGTACACTACAAACAGCATATGTCCCAGCACCGATCCCTGCGGTACAACACTGGTCACACGTCTGCACTCCCAAGAACAACCCTTGGCCATCAGCTTCTACCTCCTGCCACTCAGCCAAATTTGGATCCAATTTGCCAAATTACCCTGGATCCCATGGGCTCTTACCTCCTTAACCAATCTCCCATGCGGGGCCTTAGCAAAAGCCTTAGTGAAGTTCGTGTAGACTACATAATCCAATTTACCCTCATCTGCACATCTAGTCACCTCCTCGAAAAATATCAATCAAGTTTGTTAGACAGGATCTTCCCCTGACAAAGCCATGCCGATTATCGCTGATTAATCACTGCCTCTCCAAGTGAAGATTAATCCTGTCCCTCTGAATTTTTTCCCAATAGTGTCCATACCACTGATGTAATTATCTGTCAGATCCCTGTTCACCTTCTTGAATAATGGTACCACATTCAGTGGCCTCCAGTCCTCTGGTAACTCTCCTGTTTCCAGAGAGGATTTTAAAATTTGAGTCAGGGCCCCTGCTATCTCATCCCTTGCCTTAAATAACAGCCTGGGATGTATCTCGTCAGGGCCTGGGGATTTATCCACGTTAAATCCCACGAAAACAGCTAATACTTCCTCCGCTTCAATGATAATTTGTGCAAGTATATCACAACCCCCTCCCTGATCTCTATGCCTACATCCTCCTTCTCCATCTTCAAAGCAGATGAAAAGTAATCATTTAAAACCATACCTCTGTCTTCCGGCTCTACACACAGATTGACACTTTGGTCCCTAATGGGCCCTACTCTTTCCCTGGTTATCCTCTCGCCCTTAATATACTTAGAAAACGCCTTGGGACTTTCTGTTATCTTGCCCACCAGTGTTTTATATGTCCCATCTTCGCTCTCCTAATTACATGTTTTCAGTACCCCACCCCCTCCCCACCCCTCTACACATTCTACAGGCTCTAGGGGCAGAATAGCCTACTCCTGCTCCTATTTTCGATGTTTCTATTCTCCTCTATGGCCTCCACTGTTTTCAGTGCTCGAAATATGCCGCATGCCCCCTTCTTTTCCTGATCCAATCCTCGAGATCCTTTAACATCCAGAGTTCCCTGGACTTGTTGGACCTACCCTTCACCTTTACAGGTACATGCTGGCTCTGAACTCCCACTATTTCCTCCTTGAATGACTCCCAATGGCCTGATGTAGACTTTCCTTCAAGTAGGTGCTCCCAGTCCACTTTAGCCAGATCCTGTTTTTCATATTGATATTGACCTTCCCCCAATTCGGTACTTTTATTTCCGGTCCCTCCGGGTCCTTTTCCATACTTACCTTAAATCTTACAGAGTTATGACTACTAAGCCCGAAATGCTCCCCCACTGATACTTTTATTACTTGTCCAGCTTCATTCCCTCGGATTAGGTCCAGGACTGCCCTTTGTCTTGTTGGACGTTCTACCTACTGGCTCAAAAATCTCTCCTATATGCATTTTAAGAATTCCGCCCCCATTAAGCCTTTTGCACAAAGAATGTCCCAGCTAATTTTGGGGAACATGAACTCCCGTACTATAGCCCTATCAGTGTTACACCTGCCTCAGATTTGCCTACGTATCTGCTCCTCTATCTCTCCCTGACTGTTTGGAGGCCTGTAGTACAGTCCCAGCCAAGTGATTGCCCCTTTTTTTGTTTTGAAGTTCTACCCATAAGCCCTCATTTGAGGATCCCTCTCAGATATTATCCCTTCTTACTGCAGTAATTGACTCCTTAATCAACAGTGCAATGCCACCTCCTCTTGTACCCCCTCGTCTGTCTCGCCTGAAGATTCTATACCCTTGAATACTGAGCTGCCAGTCCTGCCCTTCCCAAAAATATGTTTCTGTAATAGCATTAATATCATAATCCCATTAATGCCCTCAAATAATTTGCCTTCTTGTAAGACTCCTCGCATTAATAAAATAGATGCAATCCTTGCATTATTCGCTCGTGCCTGAACAGGTCTGTATTTGCTCTGCCTTCCAAACTGACTTAGATTTTCTTCTTTATTTGACTGTGCATCACCCCGACTGTACCTCCAGTCTGATACCAATGTGCTGCCAAATTAATTTCACCCCCAATAGCCCCCCTCCCACCCCAACAGCACTAGCAAATCTACCAGCAAGGATGTTGATAAAACACACATACAGGCACACACACCGATCAGACCCCAGGCACTGAGCGAGACAGATATACAACCACATACACAGACAGATAATTAGAATCACACACACACACACCGATCATACCCCAGGTCGTGAACCAGTCAGATATAGAAACGCAAACACACACACACACAAACACACACACACACACACACACACACACACACACACACACACACACACACACACACACACACACACACACACACACACACACACACACGGTGGGATGGGAACCTTTGCAAAGAGTCAGAGGAGGCACGATCAAAGACAAGGGCAAAAGACAGTCAGGTGAATAGGAAAAGTGAAAGGCAGAGAAAACAAGGGCCAGAATCAAACAAGGCCGCAGTGAAAACTAGTGGGAAGGGACCAAATAATGTTAAAAAGACAAGCTGTAAGGCTATGTGCCTTAAAGCGTCGTGCATTCACAATAAAGTGGATGAATTAATCGCGCAAATAGATATAAACGAGTGTGATACAGTCGGGATTACAGAGACATGGCTGCAAGTTGACCAGGGATGGGAAATGAACATCCGGGGTATTCAGTATTTTGGAAGGACAGACAAAAAGCAAAAGGCAGCGGAGTTGCATTGCTGGTTAAAGAGGTTTTTAATGCAGTAATGAGGAAGGATATTAGTTCTGACGATGTGGGATATGTATGGGTAAAGCTGAGAAACACAAAGGGGCAGAAAAGGTTAGTGGAGGTTGTATATAGACCCTCCAAGCAGTATTGGTGATGTTCAGAATGGCACTAAACAGGAAATTAGAGACACATGCAATACAGTAACATTTGTATTTTCGGGTGTCTTTAATCAGCCGATAGATTGGGCAAATCAAATTAATCACAATACTGTAGAGGAGGATGTCTTGGAGTATATACGGGATGGTTTTCTGGACCAATACGTTGAGGAACCAATTAGAGAAGAGGCCATCCGAGACTGGGTATTGTGCAATGACAGAGGAATAATTGACAATCTGGTTGTGCGATACCCCATGGGGAAGAACGACCATAATATGATAGAATTCTTCATCAAGATGGGGAGTGACACAGTTGATTCTGAGACCAGGGTCCTGAATCTTAGTAAAGTAAAGTATGAAGGTATAAGGCGCGAATTGTCTATGATGGGCTGGGAAACGTTACTTAAAGGGACGACGGTGGAAAAGCAATGGCAAACATTCAAAGTGTGCATGGATGGACTGAAACAAATGTTTATTTCTGCCTGGCGCAAAAGTAAAACAGGAAAGGTAGCCAATCTATGACTTACAAGGGAAATTAGAGAAGCATTAGATCCAAGGAAGATGCATATAAATTCGCTAGAAAAAAAGCAACAAACTTTAGGATTAGGAGCAGTTTAGAATTCAGCAAAGGAGGACCAAGGGATTGATTAAGAAGGGGAACATAGAGAATGAGAGCAAGCTTGTGGGGAACTTAAAAACTGACTGTAAAGGTTTATATAGATATGTAAAGATAAAAAGATTAGTGAAGACAAATGTAGGTCCCTTACAGTCAGAAACAGGGAATTTATTATGGGGAACACAGAGATGGCTGACCAACTAATTGTATACTTTGGTTCTGTCTTCACAAAGGAGAACACAAATATCATACCAGAAATGTTGTGGAACACAGGGCTAAGTCAGAGATGGGAACTGAAGGAAATCAATATTAGTAGAGAAATGGTGTTGGGAAATTGGTGTGATTGAAGGCTGATAAATTCCCAAGGCCAGATGGTCTGAATCCCAGAGTACTTAAGGAAGTGCCTAGAAATGGTGGATGCATTGGTGCTCATCTTCCAAGATTATATCGACTCTGGAACAGTTCCTACAAATTGGTGGGTAGCTAATGGAACCCCACGATTTAAAATGGGAGGTAGCGAGAAAGCAGGGAATTATAGACCAGTAAGCCTGACGTCGGCAGTGGGGAAAATTCTAGAGTCCATTATCAAAGATTTTATAGCATAGCACTTGGAGGACAGTGGTAGAATCGGCTGGAGTCAGCATGGATTTACGAAAGGGAAATCATGCTTGGCAAATCAACTGGAATCTTTTGAGGATGTAACTAGGAGAGATGATGAGGGGGAGCCAGTGCATGTGGTTTATTTGGACTTTCAGAAGGCATTTGAAAAATTCCTACCGAAGAGATTAGCATGTAGAATTACAACGCATGGGACTGGGGGTACTCTATTGCGATGGATAGAAAATTGTTTGGCAGACAGGAAAAAAGGAGTGGGGATAAATGGGTCTTTTTCCGAATGGCAGGCAGTAACGAGTAGGATACCACAGGGATCGGTGCTTGGACCCCAGCTATTCACAATATATATTTAAGATTTAGATGAGGGAACTAAATGTAATATCTCCAAATTTGCAGAAGACACAAAACTGGGTGAGAGGATGAGTTGTGAGGAGGATGCAGAGAGGCTTCAGGGTGATTTGGACAAGTTGAGTGAGTCGGCAAATTAACGGCGGATGCAGTATAATGTGGACAGATGTGAGGTTATCCAGTCTGGCAGCAAACACAGGAAGGCTGATTATTATCTGAACGGCTATAAACTGAGAAAGGGAAGTATGAAATGAGTCCTGTGTGTTCTCATACATCAGTCGCTGAAGGTAAGCCAGCAGGTCCAACATGTACAGGAGCAGGGATGTCTTGCTGCAATTATACAGGGCCTTGGTGAGGCCACACCAGAAATATTGTGTGCAGTCTTGGTCTCTGAGGAAGAATGCTCTTGCTATCGAGGGAGTGCAGCGAAGGTTTGCCAGATTGATTCCTGGGATGGCGGGACTGACGTATGTGGGGATATTGAGTGGGTTCAGATTATATTCTCTGGAGTTCAGAAGAGTGAGGGGGATCTCATAGAAACCTATAAAATTCCAACAGGGCTTGACAGGGTTGATGCAGGAATGATGTTAACGATGGTGGGGTGGTCCAGAATCAGGGGTCATAGTCTAAGTATACGGGGTTAACCATTCAGGACTGAGATGAGGAGAAATGTCTTCACCCAGTGAGTGGTGAGCCTGTGGAATTCGCTACCACAGAAAGCAATTGAGGCCAAAACATTGTATGTTTTCAAGAAGGAGTTAGATATAGCTCTTGGGTTTAAGGGGATCAAAGGATATGGGGCGAAAGCGGGAACAGGTTACTGAGTTAGGTGATCAGCCATGATCATAATGAATGACGGAGCAGGCCGAATGGCATACTCCTGCTCCTACAGACATACAAACACCGATCACACCACAAGCACTGAGCCAGACAGATTATACGCACACACACATGCACTGATCAGACTCCAGGCACTGAGCTCGAGCGATATACACACACACACTCACAGAGAGACAGACACAAACACACAGCACACACACATACATGAACACTCACACACACGCACATGCACACACCGATCAGACCACAAGCATTGAGCCAGACAGGTATGCATACAAACACATACACACACAAGCACTGATCAGACCCCAGGCACTGAGCTGGAGTGATATACAAATAATTGCTCACAAACAGAGACAGACACTACACACCCACAGACACACACCAATCAGACCCCCGGCACTGAGGCAGACAGTTATACAAACACAGAGTCACAAACAGAGACAGACACAAACACACACACACCGATCAGAACACAGGCACTGAAACGGACATATGTACAAACACAAACTCACAAAGAGAGACAGACAGGCACACACACAAACACACACGCGCACACAAACACAGATCAGACCACAGGCACTGACCAGACCGATATACAAGCACATGCAGTCAAACACAGACACACACCACACACCCACAAATGCACACCGATCAGACCTCAGACACTGAGCCTGACAGATATACAAAGACACAGACAGAGCCACACACACACACACACACACACACACACACACACACATCAGACACCGGGCATTGAGTCAGACCGATATACAAACACACACGCACACACACAAAGATACATCAACTCACACAGGCCAGCTTTGATTAAAGCCCAAACTGCTGCTGTTGGGACACTGGTTCCCACAATCCCTTCCAGCCTCGAAAAGTAGAGAGGCAGCATTGAGAGATTCAGTGGTTCGAATGGAGAGGAGCTTTGGTCGGATCACTGATGTCCTTTAGATTTCTCTCATGCAGATCAGTGAGTTATAATGTACAGCCCCATGGGAGCAGACTGGTGCTATGGGAGCTGCAGGCGGTGTCCCCTCTCAAAAGGGAAGTGCATCTGCGCCCTTGACAGACCCTCGTTCGAAGCCCATGCAGGCACCACCAAGTTAGTCGAGATGCTCCAACCAGAAGTCAGTCCCACTCTCGGTCGCACTGCCGAAAGTTCCGGTTGTAAATATCTGCGGTGCCATTTTTACGACTGCAGTTAGCGTCCAAAACACTGAGGTCAAAGTGGCAGCTCTAGAATTAGAAAACACACAGCCTTCAAGGAAACACTATTGGGTGGCACATGAATGAATATTAATTTGAGTGCAATTTGTGAATGTAATATTAGTTAAACGTTTATCCGTGTCAACCTGTGCAGATTGTTTTGCTAATAACTTTAGTTGCTTCACAGTGTATGGGCATGTGAATGCCTCATGGAGGGATTTTCTCTGTCCAGGTGCAGTGGAGATCTGAGCTAAATGTAAGAGAAGAATGATGTTCGTGGATCTCTGGGTGCAGGGGTGGGAGGAAGGGGTATGGGCAGCATTTCAATGCATCCGATGTTTAATCACTTGTTCTCAGACTTCTCATGTTACTCGCTGCATCACCGTGCCATGCCAGGCACCACATGGTCAGCTTTCGGTGTGGTCTCCAATTCTGCCTGCACGATGACAGTGCAGTGACTGGCATGACAGAGCCATCTCTCAGTATGGGTTCCAGGTCTGGCTGCTGATACAGCGCAGTGGGAGGGAAATATAAAATATTTGTCAAAGAGGAGAAGTGCTTTTGTCATCCCCGAATGTTAGCTACCTGTTTCACTGCAGTTACTATCCCCCTCTCACCATCGCCATCTGCTGGTGTCGCTGTCTCACTGCAGTTGCTGTCTCCTTTCTCACTATTTCCATCTGCTGGTGTCCCTGTCTCACTGCAGTTACTGTCCCCTCTCACCGTCTCCATCAAGACTCTGCCACATCCTCCTTGGTTTTAGTTTTAGTTTAGAGATACAGCACTGAAACAGGCCCTTCAGGCCACCGAGTCTGTGCCCACCATCAACCACCCATTTATACTAATCCTACACTAATTCCATATTCCTACCACATCCCCACCTGCCCCTAAATTTCCCTACCACCTTCCTATACTGGGGGCAATTTATAATGGCCAATTAACCTATCAACCAGCAAGTCTTTGGCATGTGGGAGGAAACCGGAGCACCCGGAGGAAACCCACGCAGACACTGGGAGAACTTGCAAACTCCACACAGACAGTAACCGGGTCGCTGGAGCTGTGAGGCTGCGGTGCTAACCACTGCGCCACTGTATATCTGCAGGTGTATCCGGTCCTTTCTCAATCTGATAAACACCTCCCCCTGAGGTGTGTTTTGCAGATATCACAGACTGACAATTTCAGTATGAGACATGGGTGATGACAGCAACCGGTTGTCAGAGAAACTTGAAGCACACGCACAGAATGGTGTAGGTTTAAGATACTTGGGTCAATTCCTTGTGTCTGCGAGGAACTGATCAATCCTGTAAACAGTGGCACTTACACATGAACATACTTAAAATTGTAATGCTAACCAAGGAAATTGCAGTAAGCACTGATACTCAGCAAATAACTTACATAAATTATGTTACACATGCAAGATCTCCTCCGAATTTCGCTTAAGGGGATGTCGTATGAAAATAGAGATCTGTGGATCTGTCTGCCAACACTGTCATTTTCTGGGATCCCTATTAATAATCTGACACTCGGGCAAACCAATAAACACTGACCTTAAATCAGAAAGTGTGGGAAATACTCAACAGATCTGACAACATCTGAGGAGACAAAATTAGCATTTCAGGTCTGTGAACTTTCAGCAGAACAGGGAAAGATGAGAAATGTCATAGTTTATTTTTTGAAAGTAAAAAAAGGGGTCAAGAAGAAATAAATTTAAGATGTATGATAGGACGTAGGGCAGGAGAGATTATGTTTTTATTATTATTCATTTATGGGGAGTGGGCGCCCCTGAGGAGACCAGCATTTATTGACCATCCTTGATTGCTTTTGAGATAGTTTGAGTTGCCTTCTTTAACTGCTGCTGTCCTGGGAGTGTAGGTGCACCCATAGTGCTGTAAGGAAGGGAGTGCAATAATGTTAACCCTCCTGCACTCTCATTGAACCAGGGTTGATCCCACGGCTTGCTGGTCATGGCAGAGTGAGAGATATGCCGTGCCATGAAGTTACACAGTGTGGTCGAATATAATTCTGCTGTTACTGAAGGCCCATAGCGCCTCAGTTTGGAGTTGCTAGATCTGTTTTGCAATCCTTTCGGCATGTTGGCAGTGCCACACAGCACAATGGTGAATATACCTCAATGTAAAGACAGGACTTCGTCTCCACAATGACTGTGTAGTGGTCACTCCTACCAATTTGCTATTGACAGATTCATCTGCATCAGGTGGAATGGTAAAGACGAGTTCAAGTAGGTTTTTCCCTCTTGTTGGTCCCCTCAGCAGCTGCCACAGACGCAGTCTCGATGTTGTGCGCTTTAGGACTCAACCAGCTTGGTCAGCAGTGGTACTACCTAGCCACTCTTGCTGATTGGCATTGAAGTCTCCCACCCAGAGTACATATTATGCCCTTGCTGCGCTAATCGTTTCTTCCAATTGGTATTCAATATGGATAAGCACTGATTCTTCAGCCAAGGCGTGGGGGGAGGGGGCATGCAGGCGAGGTGGCAATCAGCGGGAGGTTTCCTTGTCCATGTTTGATCTGATGCAATCAGACTTCATGGGGTCCAGAGTCAATGTTGAGGGCTTCCAAGGCAACTGCATCCTGACTGTCTACCGCTACGCCACCAGAGTCGGTGGACATGTCCTGACATTGTGACAGGACATATCTGGGGATGATGATGGTGGTGTCTGCGACATTGTCCGTTATGTATGATTCCATAAGTATGACCAAGTCAGGCTGTTGCTTGCATAGCATGTGGGACATCCCTTCCAATTTTGGCACCTGCCCCCAGATGATACGAAGGAGGATTTTGCAGAGTCGACAGGGCTGTGTTTCCAGAGCCTAGGTCAATGTTGGATGGTTCTTCTGGATTCATTCCATCCCTTAGGCTTGTTAGTGGTTTGCTACAACTGAATGGCTTGCCAGACTAGCTCAGAGGACATTTTCTGAGTCAACCACATTGCTGTGGGTCTGGATTCTACTGTAGGCCAGACCGGGTAAGGACAGCAGATTTCCTTTTGGAAAGGACTTGAGTGAACCAGATGGATTTTTTTCAACAATCGACAATCCGTTCACGGTCACCATTACACTAACTTTTAATTCCAGATGTGTGAAATAACAGAGATAACACGGAATAAAAGGAAAAGGGAGTGCTAAGAGAGTAGTAGAAAGACATATTATTACTCCAGAGAGGGTATTAATTGCAGTGCAATTCTCTGTCCAAAAGCAAAATCACCTCACACGTTTCTGCATTAAACTCCATTTGCCATCTCTCAGCCCAGCTCTGCAGCCTATCTATGTCTCTCTGTACCCTACAACATCCTTCGGCACTATCCACAACTCCACCGACCTTAGTGTCATCTGCAAATTTACTAACCCACCCTTCTACACCCTCTTCCAGGTCATTTATAAAAATGACAAACAGCAGTGGCCCCAAAACAGATCCTTGCGGTACACCACTAGTAACTAAACTCCAGGATGAACATTTGCCATCAACCACCACCCTCTGTCTTCTTTCAGCTAGCCAATTTCTGATCCAAAGCTCTAAATCACCTTCAACCCCATACTTCCGTATTTTCTGCAATAGCCTACCGTGGGGAACCTTATCAAACGCCTTACTGAAATCCATATACACCACATCCACTGCTTTACCCTCATCCACCTGTTTGGTCACCTTCTCGAAAAACTCAATAAGTTTTGTGAGGCACGACCTCCCCGTCACAAAACCGTGCTGACGATCTCGAATGTACTTATTCTTTTCAAGCTGATTATAAATCCTATCTCTTATAACCTTTTCCAACATTTTACCCACAACCGAAGTAAGGCTCACAGGTCTATAATTACCAGGGCTGTCTCTACTCCCCTTCTTCAACAAGGCGACAACATTTGCAATCCTCCAGTCTTCCGGCACTATTCCTGTCGACAATGACGACATAAAGATCAAGGACAAAGGCTCTGCAATCTCCTCCCTTGCTTCCCAGAGAATCCTAGGATAAATCCCATCTGGCCCAGGGGACTTATCTATTTTCACTCTTTCCAAAATTGCTAACACCTCCTCCTTGTGAACCTCAATCCCATCTAGCCTAGTAGCCTGAATCTCAGTATTCTCCTCGACAACATTTTCTTTCTCTACTGTAAATACTGACGAAAAATATTCATTTACCGCTTCCCCTATCTCCTCTGATTCCATACACAAATTCCCACTACTATCCTTGATTGGCCCTAATCTAACTCTAGTCATTCTTTTATTCCTGATATACCTATAGAAAGCCTTAGGGTTTTCCCTGATCCGATCCACCAATGACTTCTCGTGTCCTCTCCTTGCTCTTCTTAGCTCTCCCTTGAGATCCTTCCTGGCAAGCTTGTAGCTCTCAAGCGCCATAACTGAGCCTTCACGTCTCATCCTAACATAAGCCTTCTTCTTCCTCTTGACAAGCGCTTCAACTTCTTTAGTAAACCACGGCTCACTCGCACGACAACTTCCTCCCTGCCTCACAGGTACATACTTATCAAGGACACGCAGTAGCTGCTCCTTGAATAAGCTCCACATTTCGATTGTTCCCATCCCCTGCAGTTTCCTTCCCCATCCTACGCATCCTAAATCTTGCCTAATCGCATCATAATTTCCTTTCCCCCAGTTATAATTCTTGCCCTGCGGTATATACCTGTCCTTGCCCATCGCGAAGGTAAACCGAACCGAATTGTGATCTCTATCACCAAAGTGCTCACCTACATCTAAATCTAACACCTGGCCGGGTTCATTTCCCAGTACCAAATCCAATGTGGCATCGCCCCTGGTTGGCCTGTCTACATACTGTGTCAGAAAACCCTCCTGCACACACTGGACAAAAACTGACCCATCTAAAGTACTCGAACTATAGTATTTCCAGTCGATATTTGGAAAGTTAAAGTCCCCCATAACAACTACCCTGTTACTCTCACCCCTGTCGAGAATCATCTTCGCTATCCTTTCCTCTACATCTCTGGAACTATTCGGAGGTCTATAAAAGACTCCCAACAGGTAACCTCACCTCTCCTGTTTCTAACCTCAGCCCATACTACCTCAGTAGACGAGTCCTCAAACGTCCTTTCTGTCGCTGCAATGCTCTCCTTGATTAACAATGCCACACCCCCCCCTCTTTTACCATCTTCTCTGTTCTTACTGAAACATCTGAATCCCGGAATCTGCAACATCCATTCCTGCCCCTGCTCTACCCATGTCTCCGAAATGGCCACTACATCGAGATCCCAGGTACCAACCCATGCTGCAAGCTCACCCACCTTATTCCGGATGCTCCTGGCGTTGAAATAGACACACTTTAAACCAGGTTCTTGCTTGCCAGTGCCCTCTTGCGTCCTTGTAACCATATCCCTGACCTCACTACTCTCAACATCCTGTACACTGGCACTAGAATTTAGATTCCCATTCCCCTGCTGAATTAGTTTAAACCCCTCCGAAGAGCACTAGCAAACCTCCCCCCCAGGATATTGGTACCCCTCTGGTTCAGGTGAAGACCATCCTGTTTGTAGAGGTCCCACCTACCCCAGAAAGAACCCCAATTATCCAGGAAACCAAAACCCTCCCTCCTACACCATCCCTGCAGCCACGTGTTCAACTCCTCTCTCTCCCTATTCCTCGCTTCGCTATCACGTGGCACGGGCAACAACCCAGAGATAACAACTCTGTTTGTTCTCGCTCTAAGCTTCCACCCTAGCTCCCTAAATTTCTGTCTTAAATCCCCATCTCTCTTCCTACCTATGTCGTTGGTGCCTATGTGGACCACGACTTGGGGCTGCTCCCCCTCCCCATTAAGGATCCCAAAAACATGATCTGAGACATCACGAACCCTGGCACCTGGGAGGCAACATACCAACTGTGAGTCTCTCTCGTTCCCACAGAACCTCCTATCTGTTCCCCTAACTATCTCTGTGCAGGAACCCCCGGGCCTCGTGTTTAAACTTGTGACTATTCACTGTGCAGGATTCCCCCGGGCCCTGTGTTTAAACATGACACGAATCACTGTGCAGAATCCCCCGGGTCCCGTGTTTAAGCTTTGACAAGAATCACTGTGCTGGATCCCCCGGGCGCTGTGTTTAAACTTGATACGAATCACTGTGCAGTATCCGCCGGGCCCTATGTTTAAACATGTGACTATTCACTGTGCTGGATCCCCCGGGCCCTGTGTTTAAACTCATAACTCTTCACTGTGCTGGATCCCCCGGGCCCTAAATTTAAACAAATGACTACTAACTTTGCAGGTTGCCCAGGGCCCTTTGTTTCAACTGTGGCCATTCACTGTGCAGACTCCCAGTCTCTGTGTTTTAACTTGACATAAATCACTGTGCAGGATCCCCTGGGCCCTCTGTTTAAATTTGACACGAATCACTGTGCATGTTCCCCGCTGGGCCCTGTGTTAAAACTTGACAAGAATCACTGTGCAGGATCCCTCCCCCGGGGCCCTGTGTTTAAACTTGACATGAATCACTGTGCAGGATCCTCCCGGGCCCTGTGTTTAAACCTGACAGGAATCACTCTGCAGAATCCCCGGGCCAGGTGTTTAAACTCTTGACTATTCACTGTGCAGGATTCCCCCGGGCCTTGTGTTCAAACATGACAGGAATCACTGTACAGAAATCCCCTGGCCCCGTGTTTAAACTTGATCCGAATCACTGTGCAGGATCCGCCGGGCGCTATGTTTAAACATGTGACTATTCACTGTGCTGGATCCCCCGGGCCCTTTGTTTAAACTCGTAACTCTTCACTGTGCAGGATTCCCCGGGCCCCAAATTTAAACATATGACTACTAACTTTGCAGTTTGCCCAGGGCCCTTTGTTTAAACTGTGACTCTTCACTGTGCAGGCTTCCCGTCTCTGTGTTTTAACTTGACATGAATCACTGTGCAGGATCCCCCGGGCCCTGTGTTGAAACTCGTGACTCTTCACAGTGCAGGATCCCCCCCGGGCCCTGTGTTTAAACTTGACAGGAATCACATGTGCAGGATTCCCCGGGCCCTGTGTTTAAACATATGACTGCTAACTTTGCAGGTTCCCCATGGCCATGTGTTTAAACGGCGACTATTCACTGTGCAGCCTCCCCGCGCTCTGTGTTTAAACTTGACATGAATCACTGTGCAGGATCCCCCGGGCCCTCTGTTGAAACATGTGACTATTCACTGTGAAGGATCGTCCCGGGCCCTGTATTTCGAAATGTGACTATTCACCGTGCAGGTTCCCCCTGGGCCCTGTGTTGAAATTTGACACGAATCAGTGTGCAGGATCCCCCCGGGCCATGTGCTCAATATTGTGACTATTCACTGTTCAGATTCCCCTTGGCCCTGTTTTTAAACTTGTGACTATTCATTGTGCATGTTCCCCTGGGCCCTGTGTCTAAATCTGGGACTATTCACCGTGCAGGTTCCCCATGGGCCCTGTGTTTTAAAATGTGACAATTCGCTGTGCACGTTCCTCCCGAAACCTCAGATTAAACTTAAAATTCACTGTTCAGGTTCACTTCGGCCTTGTTTTTTACACTTGTGGATTTTTATTGTGCAGGTTTCCTCATCACGCACTGTGATTAAACTTGTGACAATTCACTCTGACGGTTCACCCGAGCCCTTTGTTTAAACTTGCGACTATTCACAGTGTAGATTCCTGACAGGCCCTGTATTTAATATTGCGATCGTTCACTGTGCATGACCACCCTGGGCCATGTGTTTTGATAGTGTAAATATTCACAGTGCAGGTTTCCCTGGGCACCGTGTTTCAACTTCTGACAGTTCACTCTGTATGTTCCCCTGGGCCCTGTGTTTAAACTTTTGATTATTCACATTGCAGGTTCCCTCTGGCCCTGTGTTTAATCTTGTGACTATTCACAGCGTTGGTTCCACCCGGGCCCTCTGTTTAATCTGAAGTAGTGAGTCGAGATTAGATTAGGTTAGATTCGAGATACAGCACAGAAACAGGCCCTTCGGCCCACCGAGTCTGTGCCGAACATCAACCACCCATTTGTACTAATCCGACACTAACCCCATATTCCTACCAAACATCCCCACCTGTCCCTATATTTCCCTACCACCGACCTACACTAGTGACAATTTATAATGGCCAATTTACCTATCAACCTGTAAGTCTTTTGGCTTGTGGGAGGAAACCGGAGCACCCGGAGAAAACTCACGCAGACACAGGGAGAACTTGCAAACTCCACACAGGCAGTACCCGGAATCGAACCCGGGTCCCTGGAGTGCTAACCACTGCGCCACTGTGATAAACGGGGCATTTTCAGGTTGTCAGGCTGTAACTAGTGGAGTGTCGCAATGATCATTGCTGTTGCTCCAGCTATTTACCATCTATATTCGGAACTTAGACGAAGAAAGTGAGTGCAATGTTTCTAGATTTGCTGACGATACAATGCTAGGTACAAATGCATGCTGTGAGGCTGAGACAAAAAAGGTGTAGGCAGTTTAAGTGAATGGGTAACAAGGTGGAAGCTGAAAAATAATGGGGATCTGTGAGGTTCTTCACCTCGTTCGCAAAACAGGAAAGCACTTTTTAAAGTGTGTGTTCTGACGGCGCTTCTACATTTTTGTTAAAATGTTTTGGGGACTCGTGTATGTTGCAATTGTAGCATTGTATTATTTGTGGAAATTGAAAATGATTCTATGGATTTACTTTTCATTTTCCTATTTGAAAACAACCTTTACTGGAAGCCACATGTCTTCAGATAAATACCCAGCAGAGGCTTTGTGACTTGGGGGAGATTTTGTCCAGAGAACTGACAGGTCAGGATTTCTGGGGATCTGGAGCTAGACCATTGAGATATTGCTTTTGGTTTCGCTTTAGACGGTGTCTTCGGGGTGTTAACTGTTTTGAAGGCAGCTGGAGAAAACCAGCCAAGCAAGCAGTCACAATAAGCACCCTGTTCCATGGATTTGAGATGTACTTTGAAGCGAATTTAAGAGATCCGTAAATTGACGTTGCATTCCGACTGAAAGGCCTGCCAGAAACCCCTGCTGTCATATTTCTTTTGGAAAGCCTATCAGACTGACCATCAACGTCGCCTGGAAAGAAACCTTCCAGAAATGACCTACTGACTGCCATCTGCATGCATTTGTGACACCAAACCAAAAAGGGACAGGTCTTCCTCTTCTTCTTCTTCTCTTCTTCAGGAATTACTAAGCATTTGGCCAATGAATTCTTTTTGTTTATAAGAGAGCTCGAAAGAAAACATCTCTATTTTTAAAATTGACCGTTGTGTGTGTGTGTGAGTGAGAGAGAGAGAGAGAGAGAGTGAGGGAGGGAAAGAGAGATGGGGTGAGGGAGGGAAAGAGACGGGGAAGGAGGAAAGAGAGAATGCCTGAGGGACCGAGAGACATACACAGTAAAGGAGAGGGTGAAGAATAAAATGTCTCAAAGAGAAAGGATGGGCTGGAGGGACCGAACGGCCTCTTCCTCTCTTCCTAAGGGCTTTTTAATATTACATCCTGAACAAAACAAGGTTATGATGATAATGTTTAGCAAATGAAATGGAATTAATTAACAATAGTTTCTCCTTTAAAATTATCATTCTGAATTCACAATTTTACTTGTGTGAATTTGGGCTTGACAGATATTTGGTGTTTATTAACATCGCTGAACAAATAAATATTGGAAGATTCAATTTCACTTTGTTCCCATCCTTGTTCAAACACCTCCTGACTCACTCGAAGGTTTAAACCGAAGGAGCAGTTCTGGTGGTGCAGGGTCCCTTTCAGAGGTTGGGACTGACCCTCTCCATGTTGCCCCCTCCCCCTACCCCACTCGTGGTCACAACGCTGGGTCACGGGTTACAGACTGTCAGTCTCTGGGACTGACCCATTACCCCCTGACCCCAAAGACAAGAAAAGGAAAGCAAAAATTATCCTGCTGCCTGTGAAATCAGATTGACAATAAATTGAAACCCGGAGAGTGAAATGTAAAAGGCGAAAAGAGAGATTTTGATGTTTGGAAAAACATTCCTTGCACAGAGGGAGGTGTTTGTGTTTATCTCTCCAATTTGGCCAATGTGAATATATGTGTCTCTGTGTGGGTTCGTTCTCTCTCTCTCTGTCTCCCTCCCTCTGTCTCTCTCTCTGTCTCTCTCTCTCTCTCTCTCTCTCTCTCTCTCTCTCTCTCTCTCTCTCTCTCTCTCTCGGTCAGTGGGAATGGCTGTGTCTGGCTGTGGATTTCAATGTGTGTGTATGTGTTTATCTGGACATGTCAGTCTGCCTGTGTGTATTTGGCTGTCTTTCTGTCTGTGTGGGATAGGACACCGAAGGAGAGTCTTTCATCCAATGGTGACTTTATGGGTGGAACTGAGGCACTGAAAACGATCTAAACCTGGTAGAGGTTTTGTGTATAGACCCCCTGGTCGCAGTTCTGAGGTGTCAGATTGTATAAATGCACAAATTAGGCAAGTGTGCAACAAAGGCAAAGTCGTATTAATGTGGGATTTTAACTTACACATAGATTGGGAGAGGCAGACTAGCATCTGTCAGAAAGGTAGTGAATTTTGGGAATGTGTCTAGGATAGTTTCCGACAGCCATGTGTCCTAGATGTAACAAGGGGAGAGGCAATATTAGATTGAGTTATGAGTAACTAGCCAAATTTCATGAGCAGCCTAACTGGCGTGAATATTTGTCAAATAGTGGTCACAACATGATTGAAATCAAGGCATCGTTTGAGAGTCAAATGCACGAATCAGCTGCTAGAATTTTAGACTTGGGTAGGACTGACTTTACCAGGATTAGACAGAGACTTTCCACAGTAAACTGGGAAGATCTCTTTATGGGTCAAACAACTGAATAACAGTGGAGAATATTGAAAGAAACATTTAACGTAATACAGAGCGAGTATATACCCCTGAGAGGAAAAAGCTCCACTTCACAGAAAAAACAGCCATGAACAACCAAAGAGATTAGGGAAAGTACAAACGTAAAAGCAAGGGCTAAAACAAATGCAAAACAAAGACCAGCAAACGGTCACAAAGCAGCTTAAAGGAGTTTCTGAAAGAGATTATGAAATGAAGCTTGCAAGGGACATCAAAATCAATAAGAAGAAATTTTATAGTTACATCAAGGGAAAGCGGGTGGTCAAGAGCAATGCAGGCCCACTAAAAGCTGAAAATGGAGATATTGTCATTGATAATTGGGAAATGGCAGACATGTTGCACAATTACATTTCCTCAGTATTTCCAGTTGAAAAGGAGGATAATTACCGGCAATCCGGAAAAATTATTAGCCGATAGGTGCCAGGGACTTAATACAATTAACGTTCAGTTAAACATCAGTAACAAAGAAATTAATGCAACTAAACAGTGAGAAATCTCCAGATACTGATGGTTTCCATGCGATGGTGTTAAAGGAAGTAGGTGAGCACGTTGTCGATACCTTAACTATAGTCTTTCAGAGTTACCTAGATTCAGGAGTGGTCCCTCTGGGCTGGAAAGTTGTACATATCACTCCATTTTTTGTGAAGAGTGAAAGGGGGAAGCAAGGAAATTACAGATGAGTTAGCCTGACATCTGTGGTGGGCAAGTTGCTGGAGTATATAATCAAGGATACCGTGACTGGACGCCGAGAGAAATTTCAGTTAATCAGGGACAGCCAACGTGGATTCATGACGGGAGGTCATGCCTGACAAATCTCATTGACACTTTTTTTTAAAGAGGTGACTAAGGTTTTGGACAGGTGAATGTCGATGGATGTTATTTAGTTTAGTTTAGTTTAGTTTAGTTTAGTTTAGTTTAGAGACACAGCACTGAAACAGGCCATTCAGCCCACCGAGTCTGTGCCGACCATCAACCACCCATTTATACTAATCCTACGCTAGATCCATATTCCTACCACATCCCCACCTGTTCCTATATTTCCCTCCCACCTACCTATACTAGGGGCAATTGCTAATGGCCAATTTACCTATCAACCTGCAAGTCTTTGGCATGTGGGAGGAAAGCGGAGCACCCGGAGGAAACCGGGTTACATGGACTTTCCAGAAGGCATTTGATAAAGTCCCACATAAGAGACTGTTAATGAAGGTAGACACCCAGGGAGTTGAGGGCAAATTATTGACATGGTTAGGAAGTTGGTCGAGTGGTCGGTGACAGAGAGTGGGTATAACGGGTAAGTATGCCCATTGGCAGGATGTAAATAATGGTGTCCAACAGGGATCTGTGTTGGGGCTTCAATTATTCACATTATTCATTAACGACTTGGATGATGGCATCGTAAGTCACATATTCAAATTTGCTGATGATGCGAAGTTAGGCAGCATTGTAGAAAGTCTAGATGATAGCATAAAGTTACAAGGAGATATAGACAGACTAGGTGAATGGAACAAAAAACAGTGGCAGATGGATGTCAATGTGGGCAAGTGTGAGGTTATCCATTTTGGACCAAAAAAGAATCGAGCAGGGTACTTCTAAATGGAAAGAGGTTAAGTACAGTGGATGACCAAAGAGACTTGGGGGTTCAGGTGCATAGATCTTTAAAATGCCACAAGCAAGTGCAGAAATTATTCAAAAAGGCTAATGGAATGCCAGCCTTTATATCTAGAAGACTGGAGTATGAAGACACAGAGGTTATGCTGCACCTGTACAAAACCCTGGTTCGACCCCACTTGGAATACTGTGAGCAGTTCTGGGCACCACACCTGAGGAAGGATATATTGGCCTTAGAGGGAGTGAAATGTAGGTTTACGAGAATGACACCTGGACAACAGGGGTTAAGTTACGAGGAGAGATTACACAAATTAGGCCTTTTCTCGCTCGAATTTAGAAGGTTGTGGGGTAATCTGATCGAAGTCTTCAAGATATTCACAGGAAAAGATAGGCTAGATAAAGATAAAGCAATTCCACTGTTCGAAGATTCTAAAACGAGGGGACATAGTCTGAAAAGTAGGGCCAGTCTATTCAGGGGCGATGTTAGGAAGCCCTTCTTCACGCAAAGGGTGGTAGAGGTTTGGAGCTCTCTCCCACAAACAGTGGTTGAATCCAGAACAGTTGTTGGCTTTAAATCTGAGATACATTTTTGTTAAGCAAAGATATTAAGGGATATGTGCCAAAGGCAGGTATATGGAGTTAGGCTACGGATCAGCCATGATCTCATTGAATGGTGAGACAGGCTAGAGGGGCTGAATGGCCTAATCCTCTTCCTACCTTGCTATGTTCCAATAATCTCTTAATAAAGATCTTTCATCTTAACAACTCCGAAAATATACCGAAATATCCTGCACAAGATATCAACCAGTTGTATCATTATACTTGTCAGAACAAAAGTGCCTCTCTCAAATGCTGCCAATGTTGGGTTTATATGGGCTGATGATGCAAAGGTTGGTGGGCCAGTAAGCTGCGACGAGGGCACAAAGAGACTGCAAAGGAAGATTGAAAGGTGAAGTGAGTGGGCAAGATATTGGAAGCTGGAATATCATGTGGAGAAATGTGAGGTTCTTCACTTCGGCAGGAAGAATAGAAGCACAGAACATTTGTCAAATGGTGATAAACTGTTAAATGTTGGTGTTCAGGAAGGAGATACTTGCCTTCGAGGCGAGGAGAGAGAGAGAGAGCGAGACATAGAGATGGGGTGAGGGAGAAGGCCAGTATTAAATGTCCCAAAGATACTATGCAGGGTGCATTACAAAACAAAATCTGACACCAAACACACAGAAGGAGAGATTAAGGCTGATGACCAAAAGCTTGGTCAAAAAGGTTAGTTTTAAGGAATGTCTTGAAGAAGGAATGAGAGGTAGAGAGGCAGAGAGGTTGTGAAAAGTAATTCCCGAGTGTTAACAGGCAGTGGCATTAATTCCTGATTACTGGTAAAGATTTGTTAGGAAAGGGTATTAATATTTACAGAGCCGAGACAGCTTTATGTGGACAAGAACCTGATTGAATTCGCCATGACCTGATTGAATGGGTGGGACATGTCCCAGGGGCCGAATGGCCTCCTTCTGTCTTCCTAAGGGTTTTATTAATATCACTGCCAATGCAATGTTGGTTTTCTGTTTGCAAAGTGCTGACAAGGTCGGGGTTCTCTCTGGCCTCCCATAAACCCTCCTGCCAGCCTTGGAACGACTCATTGATTCATGTTGAAGGGAACCAGTCAAGGGTCCTGGTCTATATTTGCTGAGCCTTCCAGTCTCACTCAGTTTCTCGTCGAAATTTGACTGTCCATCACCCCTACTGTACCTCCACTCTGTATCCCATCCACCTGCCAAATTAGTCAAATCACTCCCACCCCCAAACGTCACTAGCAAAACTCCCAGCAAGGATGTTGGTCCCATTGCAGTTCAGGTGCGACCCATCTAACTTGTACAGGTCCCACCTTTGCCAGAAACAGACCCAGTGGTCCAGGAAACTAACGCCCTTCCTCCTGCCATGCATTCATATGCTCAATCCTCTTATTCCTATACTCACTAGCACGTGGCATTGGGAGTAATCCAGAGATTAGAACGTTTGCGGTCCTGCTTTTTAATTTGCTACTAAGCACCCTAAGTACTTGTTGCATCACCTCATCCCACTTTCTCTTATGTCGCTGGTAGCTATGTGGACCACAACCTCTGACTGTTCACCCTCCCCTTTCAGAATGTCTTGCAGCCATTCCGTGAGATCCTTGGTCCGAGCGCCAGGTAAGCAACATACCATTCTGGCGTCACTTATGCAGACACATAAACGCGTGTCTGTACCCGTTACGATAGAATCTCCCATCACAATAGTTCCCCCACACTTTTTTCTACCCTGCTGTGTAGCTGAGCCACCGGTGGTGCCACTGACCTGGCTTTTGCGCGTTCGCGCAGTGGCGCAGTGGTTAGCACCGCAGCCTCACAGCTCCAGGGACCCGGGTTCGATTCCGGGTACTGCCTGTGTGGAGTTTGCAAGTTCTCCCTGTGTCTGCGTGGGTTTCCTCCGGGTGCTCCGGTTTCCTCCCACAAGCCAAAAGACTTGCAGGTTGATAGGTAAATTGGCCATTATAAATTGTCACTAGTATAGGTAGGTGGGAGGGAAATATAGGGACAGGTGGGGATGTTTGGTAGGAATATGGGATTAGTGTAGGATTAGTATAAAAAATGGGTGGTTGATGTTCGGCACAGACTCGGTGGGCCGAAGGGCCTGTTTCAGTGCTGTATCTCTAATCTAAAATCTAATCTAATCTAATCTTCCCCTGAGAAGCTATCTCCCCCAACAGTATCCAAAGTGGAACATCTGTTAGAATTGGAAATGGACCAAGGGGACACCTGCACTATCTGCCCAGTTCTTCTGCTCTGCATGTGGGGGTCACCCAATTCCCTTTCAACATGAGCAGTCTTTACCTGCAGTGTGACCACCTCCCTGTACGTACTATCCACGATGATATCAACCTCGCAGATGCTCCACAGTGTCCCCAACTGCCGCTCAAGATCCGAAACGCGGATTTTGAGTTGCTGCAGCTGGAGACACCTCCTGCACACGTGTTCACCCTGGACATTGGAAGTTTCCCTGACTTCCCAGATCGCTCAAGAGGAGCAGTCCAGGTTGCCGAGCTTCCTGCCATAACTTACCCTGAATTTATACCCTTAAATTACCCAACAATTAGATTATTTACACAAAGGACCTTGGGTCCCTAAAAAAAAACAACCTACTATATTAAAACAAAACTGCAGACCTTTCCCTTTTGCTTTACTTTCCAACACAGGCACTTGGAGTTATTCTCTCACAACAATTACGCACCAATTGTTGAGCATTGAAGAAACTTTATTATCGAAGACAATATTTAAAATGCTTACTTTTTGTTTCAACTATCGACATTCCATTTGATTCCAGGCCTTGCCATGTTTTGTTTGTCTATTCATTTGATTCCTCCAATAATCATCGCTTTGCCTTTGTCTCAGCTGTTGTTGCACTTCTAAATCCCAGTGGTCATACTCAAATATTTTCTCTCCTATTTGCTTGATGTAAGTTAGGTTAAAACAGAAACTGGATTCTCTTATAACTCAAATGACTTATTGCATGTTGCTACAAAACAGTTGCCTATTTAAAGATAAATGCAGCTCAACTGATTTTACCCCATCTTAATACATTTATATTGTAGATGGATGTTTAATTGTGAATCCCAGGAAAAGTTACAAACCATTTACTAATCATGTTACCATTCACAAAGTATGACATTGACTAATTCCTTTCTTAATGAGTCCACTGATTAATTATTATGAGGATTAAGTAACGTTAGTCATTTTGAAACACCATTCCAAGAACCTCCAATTCCCCACAGGACAAAATTTGCCTCCTCCTTCATCTCATTATTGTTGTTGACCACTCTTTCTCTTTTCTAGCTCATGCGTGGTGTGATCTGCACAAATTTTGCATGTTCTTACATTCTAAAATATCATACCCCAAATGACTACTGATGATGAAGAATGTTATTATCTGTTAACACGTCGTTGACACTCCTCAGATTGAAGACTGTCACCACACCTGCTGATCACCTCACTCGATGAAAGTCATTATCCTTCCACAGGAGTGCTGTTTATTCCTAAACTATTATCATGTATGTACATACAATTAAAACAACAGATAATGCTCGTTGGCTTATTATTTACCTCAGATACCGCTTTCCTGTTGATGGGAAACGCACCAAATCATATTGATTTACTTTTCATCTAAGTTTCCCAAATTCAAATAATGGTGTCATCAGTTGATAATATCTTTCGTTTATTTAGCTTAAAAAAAGTTTTTCCTCAATATTCAGCAACCACCTAGACAGTATTCCCATTAACTTTTTTGAAAATTACGTATGTTTATATCCCTTTAAACTCAGGTAGACTTCCTTTAGAGTGCTTGGAATAGCAACACATATTAATTTATTTATTATTGATTCAAATGTCATAAACAATTATTTCCATGTTTCATGGTTTCAGATGAATTTATCAGAGACACTAATGTCGACAGTTGTTATGCAAGCTGACTACTAATAGTTACAAAGACTTTCTCTGGAAAGATAACAAATAGAAACAAATGTATGAATGAATTAATGCCAATTCCTGACTTTTTAAAAAAGAAGGCCAAGCCTTCAGATCAAAATATTAACGTGCTGTCATAAATGTTGCAGAATTCTTAAGCTGCTGGTGTTGATTCATCTCTGTGACCAGATGGTCCACTTATTTAGAGAAACAAAGAACACAAGGTCCATTCGGCTTGGAGCCAGATGAGTTCCTTTTGTCCAGATATATGTGGTAATTTAGAAACAGTAATTATCACAAAATCCTAGGCGGATACAAAGTTGACTTTGTGGCAGGAAACAAAGGGTAATTGTTGATGGGCGTCTTAATGACAGGAAGGTTATTTCCAGTGGTATTCCGGGGAGCTCAGAACTGGGTCCCCTGCTTTTTGTGGTATAACAATGATTTGGACGTAAATGTAGGGGGCATAATCAAGAAGTTTGCAGACCAGACGAAGCTGGCTTTTTTGGTAGATAGCAAGGGGGATAGCTGTAGGCTGCAGGAAGATATTGATGGTCTGCTCAGATGGGCACAAAAGTGACAAATTGTATTCCAGCCAGAGAAATGCGAGGTGGTGCATTTTAGGAGGTCAAACAAGACAAAGAAGGACACGATAAATGAGAACATACTGAGAAGTGAGGGACCTTGGAGTCAATGTCCACAGATCCCTGAAGGTAGCAGGACAGGTCGATAAGGTGGTTCAGAAGGCATATGGAATCCTTTATTTTATTTGCTGCAGTATAGAATATAAGTGCAGGTGAGTTACGCTGGAACTGTATAACTCATTGGTTCGGTCACAAATTGAGTACTGTGTGCAGTTCTGGTCACCTCATTACATAAAGGATGTAATTGCACGATAGAGGGTAGAGAGGAGATTTACGAGGATGTTGCCAGGACTGGAAAAATGCAGGCACGAGGAAAGATTGAACAGGTGTGGTTATTCTCCTTGGAACAGAGAAGGCTGAGAGGAGATCTGATTGAAATGTACAAAATCTGAGGAGCCTGGATAGAGTGGAGGTGTAGGATTTATTCGCCTTCTCAGAGAGGCCAGTGACGAGGGGGCAGAACTTTAAACTGATTGCTAGAAAAATAGAGGGGAGATGAGGACAAAATGTTTTCACCCAGAGGATGGTAGTGATCTGAACCTCACTGCCTGAAAGGGTAGCTGAGGCAGAGACTCTCTACTCATTGAAAAGGAATCTGGATATGCACCTCAGCTCCCATAATCTGCAGGGCTATGAGCCAAATGCTAGAAGGTGGGAGTGGAATAGGTGGATCCTTTTTCGGCTGGCTCAGCCAGGATGGGTCAAAGTGGCCTCTTTCTGTGCCTTCGACATTTTATGCTTCTATGATTCTATGGTTCTTGGAAGCTTCAAATACGAAATTATTCCTCTTCTCCATTGATATTCGTTCTATGCTTTTGACCAATCTTTTATATGGTAATTCAAATGGCATCTTATTTACAGGTCTTTCGGATCTATGTCTGGTTGTTCCCCTTATGTATTCCTTTCCTTGAATGAAAACAGTTGGTCAGACTAATCAGAGCAAGATGCCACTCAACTTCACAACCAGTCATTTCGTTTTAGCCTTTTTCAACATCTGGCCCCAAGTTGCACCATTGTATGTTTTGGGGTTTTGAGGCTAAAACACTTCTATTTAAAAATTCTCAGTTCTGAATTTTCAATTTATTACAATGGGGTTCTCAGTTGTGCCTGACCTAGCATGTTACAAATAATGGCTAGTTATGAACCCAGTATAATTTATTAAGCTAGATGTTATAAATACTTAACAAAAAGGCACTGACGACAACATGGACGTTTCTTATCCTTCAAGACCAGGATTCTTTGAATGTTGCCGACACAGGCGATGCGTTTGTTCTCCTGTCACTGAATTGACATTACGTTGACCTGTGTTTCAGAATAATTACACAACAGGCACCATTATAAACTGTACCAGCAAAGACTCTGAGTTTCCATCTTTTGGGCTTCCGATTCCTTTTTATGATATCCTTTGAATTACCTCTTCCATTAGTTTACCGTGTGGTTCAACTGCCGTCACTGCACTTCTGTAATTGGAGTGGAGTCCGCTAAAAGCATGTCCGTCTCTTATTTACTAGCCTCCTAGAGTTAACATTTCATTGTGTGAACAAATAACACATCCTTGCAGATACAAAGCAGTTGGACAATCAATGTTTCATCTTCTTATCAACAATGCCAACTATCGTAAACAATTCACCTCAACATTCCCAAGATGCCAAAGCAATTAAGAATAAATGTGCCTCGTGGGATATCAGGAAGAAATGTTGTTTTTATATATAAATGTTTTCTTCTACAGATATATTTAATTGATCAAGTCAGTTAGCATACTTATTAAACTGCATGATTCTTGTTTAATGATCGGTGTCATATCCAGTTCAAGCTTCTTTTAGGGAGTTCCTTTTGGGAGCGCAATCACTCTCCTCCTGACTCCTTGACGAATGTCATCTCTTTCCCTTTGCTCACTGCTCGTTATCTTTTTTGATTCCTGCTAATTTACTTCCCATCCCCTTGCTCTCGACCCCCACTTCCCGTCACTAACAGCTCTAGTGTTTGTCTTTACTCCTGCAGGCCATTTTCTTCTGGACGTCCAGCGGTCACCTCTTGTCCATTAACCACTGGATCTTTCAGCTGGTCTCAGTTGCTTTGTTTATTAATTAATTTAATAATTGATGTAACTGGATATTTCACCGCTCTCTTTAACTGCTCTCTGAACTCGGACTGAATGGCCACATAAATAAATGTGTTTGTACAGCAACTTAAATTCCGCAGCATATATGCAACATTTTCAAAGATATAATAAGAATCATCATCTAAGAAATAACCAATGCGAAAAATATATAACACATACACCAACCACAGAATTATGAAGCTGCCAGATATGGTGAAGAGTAAAATCATGGACTTCCTCCTTCTCTCCATTTCAGAGTCACTGTGATTATCTTTCTTGCTCTGACCTCTCAGTCTCTGACGAACTCGACTGGTCACTAAAATGTGTCTGAACGTCAGAGCGTTCAGCAACAGAATTAAACTGAATGGCATTATTGGTGTTAAAGCTCTTTCAAACATTCTAAATCCAATCCATCGAGGGTCAGTAAAATAGCTTCGCTTATTAGAGCAGTACCATTCTACATTGTCGATTACCAGAAAAGGTTTAAATCTAAAGTAGATGGGAATATTTTTTAGACAGAGCAGAATGCCAGTTGTTGATAGAACCACAGTCGCAGTTTTTCTGGTGCAATATTTCGATTTCAGCTTCTGGCAACAAATGGCGACAAATCGATCAAATGTGAAAGTGATAGCGAACCAAACCGAACAGTCGATGGCTGCACGCATCAAGACATAGTGAGAGCGACACACAAAGGTGAGATACAGGACATTTAATAGGAAATAATAATCATTGATTCTCCGGAGTATGATCTCAGTGATAATGACCAGTAGATCCGCTGTTGACATGGCCACCAGGTAACGGGTGGTGCAGCTGGAGAGTCCGCAATTTCCCTTGGACAGGATCACTTTTGAGATTAAATTAACTGCAAAGGAGAGAATGGAAAAATGGCTGTAAATTACTGAAAAACATTCTCCGCTCCTCAACCCTGGCAGGAAGGATTTTAGCACCAAAACCGTGTGGATTGGGATCAGGTCAGATCGGGTCCATAATCCCAACGTGCCTCCAACCCCAGCACCTCCAGATTGAACAAGTCCTGGACGGGCAGGTACAGCACACCGCTCATCAGACGCTGGTAAACTAGTTAAATATAACAACGTGGAGCCCAAGAATGGGTGGACTGGAGAACTGCACCCGGTCTCCAACCACTCCCAGTGTAGGAACCCATCCCGGAATCGAATCACTCCCTGGGTTCGAAGAAATTCCTCCCTGATTCGAACCAGTCCCTCGGATCGGAGACACTCATACGTCTTGGACCACTCCCTCTGATGTATAAATGAGTTAAATTGAAAAGGGAATTTACTGAGTCAATGCAAATGTGATTACAGCACAGGCTTTCATTTCTACAGGAATATCGTCAGAAGAAAAGTGTCATAATAACGTATTATAAAGGTGGTGATTGAACACGTGAATAATGTGTACTCATCTGGACTACACATGATAAAAATATCCAGGGTAACCAGCAGGTGTACGTATTCTTCACAAAAATAATACCATAGCAGGGAGATTATAGTTATTGGGATATATGTTGTGGCTCCATTAAGTCGATAAGAGAAGGATGAGTGTTGAACTAATAGAGGCCTTTAAAATTAAAAAAAAAGGTTTAGAGAGGGAAAACGTGGACCTGATATTCTCACTTTGCTGGTGACCAGTTCTGCATTTCCTCAAAATAAGATGGTCATCAATAAATACGTGATGGAATTCAAGAGAGACCTATTTACTTGTACTGCTGAGAACGTGGAATTGAGACCTCTTGGAGTAGTTGCAATGGAAGAAAAAATAAGAAGAAGTGAGGTTCGTGCATGATGGAGACAGGATTGGACGGATATGCTGATAGGATTAGATGAGCTGGAATGAAGAGAGGCTCGTGCAGAGCAGGAAGACTGTCCTAATCCAGTTGTACCGAATGTCCAGATGCTGTGTTGTAAAATCAATAAGTTGTCTATTAACATGTCATAGTCATCAGTATTTTTCGTAATATTGAAAAGGATTATTTATTATTGCAGTGCACTTGTGAGCAAACGCTTCTCAGGACTGTGCTCGGGAAGGAAATTAATCAGCACCTGATGGTGCTGTCAACAACTATAATTAGAATTAGAATAAGATGGGGACCCGCACTGAATACAATTACAGATACTCCAGCAAATCCATGTTCCCTGGAGTTACATTGTCCACACCAGTTAGTCAGCCACAATCAGTGCAATTCTCGAGTGACAGAGACTCCCAGTTATACATGATCACTGAGGTCAGGTGCTCCACTCCAGTTATTGCACACACACACAGTACAATTCTACATTAACAGATAATTGCAGTAATCCTTCCCCTCTGAGATTTTCCTGCTTTGAGCTGTGATTCTACAGAACACAACATTCCAAATAATTCAATAACTTTACAATGCAGAGTGTCTTGAGCTAGAAACAGTTGAAACAACAGATTAAAACTGCACAGCTAATTCAGGAAATTAATGCAATTATATTATTGAGTGTGTGTCTGTGTAACTGTAACCATTCGATCGCATGTAATATTATTATTCCCATGCTAATGGAAGAAACCAGCTCATGCAAAGAGTTACAAAACTTCATTGGTTATAGATACTTACCAGGAACGCCAATTACAGCAAGGATCACATAGAATAATTTCCTGACCCATTGAATTGGTCCGTGCATTTTCTGCTTGGAGTGATCGGTCTGTTTGTGCTGCAGGTAATATCTCTGAAATAAATTCTGAGGTGACACATTCCCAGTGCATTAACTTTATACCCTCCCGGATCTCTATGGGGATACACAGGTTGCAAAATTGTTCGAACAGTTTTTCTTTATCTTTGAACAAACAGATTACGACAGTTGTGCTAATTCCCTGTTGATGGAATATATTTTCCACTAAAATTGAATTGGGCCCATCCCCACCCCCACCCCCAAGTCTGGACAAATCTGATCACAATAAGCAACTAATCATAACTGGAAGCTGTGTTAAACAGAAATAAAGGAAGTCCGAGAAAAATCATGAGTCCCATCTGTGGATGTCATGTTGTTTTAGTGATGGCCTGTGCTCTGCATGACGATTCAGAAATTAAATTCCTAACGTCGGAGAAGGCTGTAACGGATGTTCGTCTATACTTTGGATGCACTCTTTATCTGTGCAATTCCGTTCAACAATTCATATATTCAAACAAAAAGGAGTATAGAATGGATGCAACACAGCAGTTGGCCATTCGGTCTGTCTTGACCATGTCAGCTCTCTGCACGGGCAGCTCAGCTAATCTCACTCCTCCATCTCCTCCTCACTGACCTGCTTTGTTTTTCTTTTCAGTTGTTCATTCACTTCGCTTCTGATTGATTCTGTCTTCACCACTCTCTCAGGCGTTCATTTCATATCCTGAACACGTGCTTTGGAAACATACGTTTTCCTTCATGTCGCCACTGATTCTTTTGCCACTCCCTTAAACTTGTGTCCTTTGTTTTTCGCCAAGTTTGCCAATGAGAGCAGTTTCTCTCTATCTACTCTGCTTAAACAACCCATGGTTTGGAACAACTCTATCAAACTCCCTCTCAATTTCCTCTTTCAGGAGAAAAACTCGATTCTTTAATCTGTCGGCATAAAACATCTGTCACCCCTGGAATTTTCACTTGAACATTTTCTACACCTGCTCTAAAGCCTCAAAAGTGTGTTGCCTCGAACTGGACACAATGGCAGGATTTTCAATATAGTTCTCTCCCACACACTGTCCGAGCTACTCCGTTTCCCTTTTCAACCTCTTTATCCGATACATCGATCATTGTGGCGGTGTCAAACCCTTTTTCAGATCGAGCTCCAAAATTTAATCAAATTTGCATTGAAATATCTGTACCTCTCTCGCCTGAAAACGGTCCATCTGTGACTCCTTACTTCTCTTCCACGAATTTCCTCCCTCAATATAAGTGTGCACACTCTGCATCAATATTTACTATGATCCACCAACTTCCACAGTTATCTTGACCACACTTCCTCAAACTCCACTTTGCATAAATAATATCTTCCATTCTCTTAGTATCCTCATCGCCTTTTGTTTGTTTAAACGATTACATTTTCCATACCAGTCCTTCTGTAGTCTTTTCATTTCACATTAACCGTGCATTCCTCACATTAGTTTTTCAGAGGCCTCAGCTTTATCTGTTCCATCACCCGAGTGAGTGTCCTCACCTCCTTCCCTACCTTCCAGAACCATGATATTAATTCACTTATTCTCACTTTCCATTCCAACCGCATCCACCTTCAACAAATCATCCTCCTCCATTTCCACCATGTCCAACTGAAATCGCGAACAAAATATCTGCATTCACTCTTCCGTCACATCAAAGATGAGGTTTGCTTGCCCGCAACTCCTTTCTGTGCAAGTGCAAGAGATGCAACAGATTTCCTCTCACCTAAGGTCATTAGAAATAAAAGAGGGAGTCGGCCATTCAGCCCATAGATCATGTTCTGCCATTCTATACCATAATGGCTTATCTGACCATGGCCGTAATTCCAATTTCCTGCCAGACAACAGTAAGTCTTCAGTCCCTCGTAAATGAAAAGTCAGTCGAAACCAGCCTTGAATATATTCAATGACCCAGACTCCACTGACTTCTGCGTCAGTGAATTCTAAATGCAATTGAACTTCAGGAGAAGATATTCCTCCTCATCACCATTTTAACTGGGAGACCGCCTATTCATAAACGGTGGAGAATGTGCTGAGCTCGGAACCAGGCAGGGCATCAATGTAACACATCTGGGCTTAGACTGAGGCAGCAAGGTGAAAGCTTCTTGCTCCTTGGATGTGGGCATTGCTGGCGAGGCTGCGATTTGTTATCCACCTTTAGTTTCTCTTGGGGACGTGGTGGAGAGCCACCTTCTTGAAACGCTGGACTCCATCTGCTTTACGTACACCCGCAGTACAATGAGAAAGGAGGTTCCAGGATTTTGACCCAGTAATTGTGAAGAAATGACGATGTCGTTCCAACTCAGGATGTCTGTGGTTGGAGGGAACTTTCAGGTGTTCATGTTTCCATGCGTCTGCCACCCTTATCCTTTTAGGTGTGAGCGGTCTCGTGCTTGAAATGAGCTGTCGAAATAAATTTCGTAACTTCCTGCGGTGTGATGTTATATTTGGTGCACACGGCAGCCACTGTGTGCTGGAGGTGGAATGAATTAAGTGTTGGTATGGTGCAACGGAGGCACATCAACCAAGTCCATTTGCTTGGATCCTGCTGAGGTGCTTGAGTTTTGTTGGCAGCGGCACAGATCCAGGAAAGAGGAGTATATTCCATTATTCCTGACTTATGCCTTGTTGATTGTGGATGTAAAAGTCAGTGAGTTATTTATTGCATAAATCCCAGCGTTTGATCTTCTCTGGAGCAACAACATTTATTTGGCTGGCCCAGTTAAAATTCTGATCAAATGGAACGCGTATGATATTGATAATGTGGTAATTGGGGACTGACCACGACGATTAATATCAAGGGGAGGTGGTTAGATTCTCTCCTGTTGGACAAGGCCATTTCATGGCAAATGTGTGATGTAATTTTTAGTTGCCTATTAGCTGCCCAAATCTGATGCAAATAATGCAAAAATGCCGTGTTTTTTGTGGGAGTGAAAGAAGAAAGTTTCAGTTTGTCCGTCATTCATCCAGAGTAAATGTCTTCTCATCTTGGCCTCAAACTTTGACCGAATGATTGAAAGAGGCAAATCACAGGGTAGTTGGAGGATGTATAAACTGTCGTTTGTCTATTTGTTGAAACAAGCCATGAGCTTCATGATTGGCTGTGATAATTCCGAAAAGAGACATTGTAATGATCAGGGGAACATGGAAAATACGCAGGTTTGTGTCATAGATGGACAAGAGGAGGAGTCATTGGATCTGATACAGGCTCTTCAATTCCCCATCAATGTCTAGTTACATGTTTTAAATGGGAGGTCACAATATCGATAGTTAAGATGCTGTGTATCGAACCTCGGGGCATTCAAGGCTTAATCTTGGGAGTTATATGAACCATCACTTCCCAAAACATGGCGGGCCATCGTAGTAACAGGGGGGATTGCAGAATGGGTGTGCGAGGGTTCGGGCTAATGGGAGGGCCAACCTTGCCTTCTTGTTGAAGGAACTGTAGCTCGAATGTCCAGTTGTTACGTGATGGAGGAAGCTGTTAGCCGCACAGCTCTTACTCAGAGTTCCGGAAGTGATTGATAACAGATTGCAGAGTTCCACGGAAAGTAAGTAATACAATTCCCGCCCCCAGGATATCATTTTATCTTCTGGGTTACCTAAACACAGCAGCAAGAAACCTTTAACCCTGAGGACTATGTCAGTTGGCTGTAAAGGCAAAGCTGCCACAGGTTTCACATTTGTAACAATAAGAATCCAAAGACGTGGATTCACTGATGAATCAGATTCAATCCTTTGTCAGTTCAAAAATCTTCCTATTTCAATACTTTCGTTTCCTTTCTCAAGAAGGTCTATTTTCCCTCGTAATTTTACATGTTGTTCCCAAATATTTCTGTGATTTTATGTTCGATTTCGCACAATATCAGGATGGATCAGTTCTACACTTACTAAGTCGACATTCAACAAACCCCCTAAAAAATCTTCAAGGCAAACCTGCCAGCAAAAGTATGCCCACGTCCTTCTGCGTCTCCCACACATGAATTACAATTATTGCAGATTTTTTACTTTGTGGTGAGTAGGTTCCTTGTTGGTTTGAATTATCCTGAGGGAGGGACTCATAGCCTCATAGAATATTTAGTTCACCTGTTCTGAACGGCCTGAAGTCAGGCAAATCCCACGCCCTGACAGAGATCAACAAAGGAACATGAAACATCCCAATTACAAGATCTGATCCTGGGAAGGCGCAAAATGTAAATTTCTTAAACATGCATCTGTCAAAGGATAAAGCAGGAGCCAGTCTTACTTCCACATAGGTTTATTCACAATAACCCATACAGCATAAGTGCCGACAGCATTTCTCTTCTCCAGACCGTCCCCCTCCCCAGGTGGAAACTGGTTATTCCATATGCACCCTGATCTTTCCACAATTAGTATCAGCTGCGCTTAGTCACAATTAGAGCATGCAGCGATACATACTCAATTGATAAATTATTTGCAACATTGGTTCATGAGCAGCATTTTGTTATCAGTCCATGAATGTGTCCATTGTACATTATTATTTGTCTTGTGATCCTGTTCGAATATACAAGCTACATGTGAGAATTTCAGATCCTGTTTGCAGACCAGAACTGCTCTTCACATGTCCTGCATCGCATGAATTCACTCGCTCTGGACTGTTTATTCAACACTCCCCACGAAATCTAACACTATCGCACTCACTCACACAGCGACGTACACAAACACACTTAAGGAAAGTACAGTTGAAAAGAATAGTGCACTTTTACAGCTTATAATCAAAATAATAGTTCATAATTCACATGGCTCGCAGTCGAAAAGACACGTCGCAGACCCGATGAGAAAGACACCTTCACTCCTGAAGTGTAGCTTAGCTAAGTTCAACAGCCAGAGTGACGTTCTGAAGTGGCTTTCCGGATTCTCTTGACGGGATAGAATTTCTGCAGGCCACAAACTTCGTTGCTTTCAGTCACGTTACCACGAGGCCACTTTGCAGTGTTGGTGGGTTCGAAATGGAACAGGCTTGGAGACGTCACCATGCTGCAGTCTCCAATTATTTAGGCATAGATTTTTCTGCCTTTTTTGCTGTTGCTGTTGTGACTTTCTTCAGATAGCACTTAAAGAATAAAACTAAACCAACATGCTTAGCTGACCATGTGCATTATCACATTTCCCTTTCTCAAATATGGTGTTGGAATTAGTGTGATTATTTATTATCTGGCTCATTGCTTGATTACTGTCTTTGTTTCAGAAAGACCCATTCAGTTCAGGATTGCCTCTTGGATTGTCTCAGGATACGTGGAGTTGCCACTTCTTCGTCTGGAATGTATCATTTTGCGAGACAGTATGGCTGTTTAGAAATTCCCTGATCAGGTCAGATAACCTTTGGTGGCCATTATTTGCGGCTCGTGTGGTCCATTTTAAAAGAAAAGTCAGTTACAAAATCTGTGTTAAAAGATATGAATTTGACATGGCTCTACTGGGCATGGCAATAATATTAAATTAATTGTGTCAAATGATATTAGTGCTAAAATATCTTCTTTGGCCTCCTTATCAGGAGCGACAATGGGTGAGCGTCTGGAGGTGGTCAGTGGTGTGTGGAGGAGCGCCTGGAGTGGCTGCACATGCCAATTCTATTTATTTATTTATATTTATTTATTTAGAGATACAGCACTGAAACAGGCCCTTCGGCCTACCGAGTCTGTGCCGACCAACAACCACCCATTTATGCTAACCCTACAGTAATCCCATATCCCCTATCACCTACCTACACCAGGGGCAATTTACAATGGCCAATTTACCCATCACCTGCGACTGCTGGATAGGTTTGTCCCGATGAGGCAAGGAAGGGATGGTAGGGTGAAGGAACCTTGGATGACAAGAGATGTGGAACAGCTAGTCAAGAGGAAGAAGGAAGCTTACTATATTATTATTTATTTCTTAATTTAGAGATACAGCACTGAAACAGGCCCTTCGGCCCACCGAGTCTGTGCCGGCCATCAACCACCCATTTGTACAAATTCTACACTAATTTCATTTTCCTACCATATCCCCACATTTCCCTACCTATACTAGGGGCAATTTATAACGGCCAATTTACCTATCAACCTGCAAGTCTTTGGCATGTGTGAGGAAACCGGAGAACCCGGAGGAAAACCACGCAGACACAGGGAGAACTTGCTAACTCCACACAGGCAGTACCCAGAAATGATCCTGGGTCGCTAGAGCTGTGAGGCTGCGGTGCTAACCATTGCGCCAGTGTGCCACCCGACGCTAAGGTTGGGAAAGAAAGGATCAGACAGGGCTCTAGAGGGTTACAAGGTAGCCAGGAAGGAACTGAAGAATGGACTTAGGAGAGCTAGAAGTGGACATGAAAAAGTCTTGTCGGATAGGATTAAGGAAAATCCCAAGGCGTTCTACACTTATGTGAGGAACAAGAGGAAGGCAGAGTGAGGGTAGGGCCTATCAGGGATAGTGGAGGGAACTTGTGCCTGGAGTCGGAGGAGGCAGGGGAGGTCCTAAATGAATACTTTGCTTCAGTATTCACTAGTGAGAGGGACCTGGTCGTTTGTGAGGACAAAGTGAAACAGGCTGATAAGCTCGAACAGGTTGATTTTAAGAGGGAAGATGTGCTGGAAATGTTGAATGATTTGAGGACAGATAAGTCCCCGGGGCCAGCCGGGATAAACCCAAGGATATTACGGGAAGCGAGGGAATAGATTGCCGCGCCTTTGGCGATGATCTTTGCGTCCTCACTATCCACTGGAGTAGTACCAGATGATTGGAGGGTGGCAAATGTTATTCCCTTGTTCAAGAAAGGGAATAGGGATAACCCTGGGAATTATAGACCAGTCAGTCTTACATCGGTAGTGGTCATATTATTGGAGAGGATTCTGAGAGATAGGATTTATGATTACTTGGAAAAGCATGGTTTGATTCGAGACAGTCAGCATGGCTTTGTGAGGGGCAGGTCCTGCCTCACAAGCCTTATTGAATTCTTTGAAGATGTGACAATACACATTGATGAAGGAAGAGCAGTGGATGTGGTGTATATGGATTTTAGCAAGGCGTTTGATAAGGTTCCCCATGGTAGGCTCATTCAGAAAGAAAGGAGGCACGGGATACAGGGAAAGTTGGCTGTCTGGATATAAAATTGGCTGGCCCACAGAAGACAGAGGTTGGTAATAGATAAAAAGTATTCAGCATGGAGCTCGGTGACCGGTGGTGTTCCGCAGGGATCTGTTCTGAGAGCTCTGCTCTTTGTGATTTTTATAAATGACTTGGATGAGAAAGTGGAAGGCTGGGTTAGCAAGTTTGCCGATGACACGAAGATTTCTGGAGTTGTGGATAGTGTGGAAGGCTGTTGTAGGTTGCAACGGGACATTGACAGGATGCAGAATAGGGCTGAGAAGTGGCAGATGGAGTTCAACCTGGAAAAGTGCGAAGTGATTCATTTTGGAAGGTCGAATTTGAATGCGGAATACAGGCTTAAAGAGAGGATTCATGGTATTGTGGAGGAACAGAGGGATCTTGGGGCCCATGTCCATAGATCGCTCAAAGTTGCCACCCAAGTTGATAGGGTTGTTAAGAAGGCGTATGGTGTGTTGGCTTTCATTAACAGGGGGATTGAGTTTAAGAGCCGCGATGTGTTGCTGCATCTCTATAAAGCCCTGGTTAGACCACACTTGGAATATTGTGTTCAGTTCTGGTGGCTTATTATAGGAAGGATGTTGAAGCTTTAGAGAGGGTGCAAAAGAGATTTACCAGTATGCTGCCTGGACTGGAGGGCATGTCTTATGAAGAAAGATTGAGGGAGCTAGGGCTTTTCTCATTGGAGCGAAGAAGGATGAGAGGTGACTTGATAGAGGGGTGCAAGATGATGAGAGGCATAGATAGAGTGGATAGCCAGGGCCTTTTTCCCAGGGTGGAAAGGGCTATCACCAGGAGGCATAATTTTAAGGTGATTGGAGGAAGGTTTCGGGGAGATGTCAGAGGTAGGTTCTTTACACAGAGAGTGGGGGGTGCGTGGAATGCGCTGCCAGCGTTGATAGTAGAAGCAGATACATTAGGGGCAATTAAGCGACCCTTGGATAGGTACATGGATGATAGTAGAATGAAGGGTACGGAGGTAGTTTGATCTTAGAGTGGGTTAAAGGTTCGGCACCACATCGTGGGCCGAAGGGTCTGCACTGTGCTGCACTGTTCAATGTCTATGTACTTTGGCTGTGGGAGAAAAGCGGAGCACCCGGCAAAAACCCACGCGGTCACAAGGAGAACTTGCAAACTCCGCACAGGCAGTACCCAGAGTCAAACTCGAGTTCCTCGACTTGTGAGGCTGCGGTTGTAACCACTGGGCCAAAAATTCCAGAGTGACAGGCTTTTCCACAGGTGCTACAGAAAAATGTGTTTGTCGGGGCTGTTACACAGTTGGCTCTCCCCTTGTGCTTCAGTCTTTTTTCCTGCAAACTGCTACGCCTCTTCGACTCGCCACAATTTAGCCCCGCCTTTATGGCTGCCCGCCAGCTCTGGCGAATGCTGGCAACAGACTCCCACGACTTGTGATCAATGTCGCAGGAATTCATGTCACGTTGTCAGACGTCTTTAAAGCGGAGACATGGACGGACAGTGGATCTGATTCCAGTGACGAGCTCGCTGTGCAATGTGTCTTTGGGGATCCTGCCATCTTCCATGCGTCTCACATGGCCAAGCCATCTCAAGCGTCGCTGACTCAGTAGTGTGTATAGGCAGGGGATGTTAGCCGCCTCGAGGACTTCTGTGTTGGAGATACGGTCCTGCCACCTGATATCAAGTATTCTCCGGAGGCAGCGAAGATGGAATGAATTGAGACGTCGCTCTTGGCTGACATACGTTGTCCAGGGCTCGCTGCCATGGAGCAAGGTACTGAAGACACAGGCCTGATACACTCGGACTTTTGTGTTCTGTGTCAGCGTGCCATTGTCCCACACTCACTTGGCCAGCCTCGACATATCATTGGAAGCCTTTCCCATGTGCTTGTTGATTTCTGCATCCAGAGACAGGTTACTAGTGATAGTTGAGCCCAGGTATGTGAACTCTTCAACCACTTGCAGAGCGTGGTCGCCAATATTGATGGATGGAGCATTTCTGACGTCCTGTCCCAGGATGTTCGTTTTCTTGAGGTTGATGGTTAGGCCAAATTCGTTGCAGGCAGCCGCAAACCTGTCGATGAGACTCTGCAGACACTCTTCAGTGTGAGATGTTAAAGCAGCATCGTCAGCAAAGAGGAGTTCCCTGATGAGGACTTTCCGTACTTTGGACTTCGCTCTGAGACGGGCAAGGTTGAACAACCTACCCCCTGATCTTGTGCGGAGGAAAATTCCGTCTTCTGAAGACTTGAACGCATGTGAAAGAAGCAGGGAGAATAAAATCCCAAAAAGTGTGGGTGCGAGAACACAGCCCTGTTTCACGCCACTCAGGATAGGAAAGGGGTCTTATGAGGTGCCGCTATGTTGAATTGTGCCTTGAATATTGTCATGGAATGAGGTGACGATACTTCATAGCTTTGGAGAACACCAAATCTTTTCTAGTAGTCTGAAGAGACCACGTCTGCTGACGAGGTCAAAGGCTTTGGTGAGATCAATGAACGCAATGTAGAGGGGCATCTGTTGTTCACGGCATTTCTCCTGTATCTGACGAAGGGGGAACAGCATGTCAATGTTCGGTCTCTCTGCACGAAAGCCACACTGCCTCAGGGCAGACGTGCTCGGCCAGCTTCTGGAACCTGTTTGAAACGACTCGAGCAAAGACTTTCACCACTATGCTGAGCATGGAGATTCCACGGTAATTGTTGCGGTCACCTTTGTTTTTATAGAGGGTGATGATATTGACATCGTGCATGTCCTGAGATACTGCTCCCTCGTCCCAGCACAGGCAAAGCAGGTCATGTAGTGCCTGGAGTACAGCAGGCTTGGCACTCTTGATTATTTTAGGGGTAATGCCGTCCTTTCCAGGGGCTTTTCCACTGGCTAGACAATCAATGGCATCACTGACTTCCGGTTTTGTTGGCTGCACGTCCAGATCATCCATAACTGGTGGAGGCTGGGTTGCATTGAGGGCAGTCTCAGTGACAACAATCTCCCTGGAGTACAGTTTTAGGTAGTGCTCAACCCAGCGGTCCATTTGCTTTCGTTGGTCAGCGATTATATCCCCTGATTTATATTTGAGGGGGGCGAGCTTCTTGATGGTTCGCAGGCAGGGAGGAAGTTGCCGAGCGAGGGAGCCGTGGTTTACTAAAGAAGTTGAAGCGCTTGTCAAGCGGAAGAAGAAGGCTTATGTTAGGTTGAGACGTGAAGGCTCAGTTAGGGCGCTTGAGAGTTACACGCCAGCCAGGAAGGATCGAAAGGGAGAGCTAAGAATTGTAAGGAGAGGACACGAGAAGTCATTGGCGGATAGGATCAAGGAAAACCCTAAGGCTTTCCATAGGGATATCAGGAATAAAAGAGTGACTAGTGTTAGATTAGGGCCAATCAAGGAAAGTAGTGGAAAGTTGTGTGTGGAATCAGAGGAGATAGGGGAAGCGTTAAATGAATATTTTTCGTCAGTATTTACAGTAGAGAAAGAAAATGTTGTCGAGGAGAATACTGAGATTCAGACTACGAGGCTAGATGGGATTGAGGGTCACAAGGAGGAGGTGTTTGCAATTTTGGAAAGTGTGAAAATAGATAAGTCCCCTGGGCCAGATGGGATTTATCCTAGGATTCTCTGGGAAGCCGGGGAGGAGATTGCAGAGCCTTTGTCCTTGATCTTTATGTCGTCATTGTCGACAGGAATAGTGCCGGAAGACTGGAGGACAGCAAATGTTGTCCCCTTGTTCAAGAAGGGGAGTAGAGACAGCCCTGGTAATTATAGACCTGTGAGCCTTACTTCGGTTGTGGGTAAAATGTTGGAAAAGTTTATAAGAGACATGATTTATAATCATCTTGAAAAGAATAAGTTCATTAGCGATAGTCAACATGGTTTTGTGAAGGGTAGGTCGTGCCTCACAAACCTTACTGAGTTTTTCGAGAAAGTGACCAAACAGGTGGATGAGGGAAAAGCAGTGGATGTGGTGTATATGGATTTCAGTAAGGCGTTTGATAAGGTTCCCCACGGTAGGCTATTGCAGAAAATACGGAAGTATGGGGTTGAAGGTGATTTAGAGCTTTGGATCAGAAATTGGCTAGCTGAAAGAAGACAGAGGGTGGTGGTTGATGGCAAATGTTCATCCTGGAGTTTAGTTACTCGTGGTGTACCGCAAGGATCTGTTTTGGGGCCAATGCTGTTTGTCATTTTTATAAATGACCTGGATGAGGGTGTAGAAGGGTGGGTTAGTAAATTTGCGGATGACACTAAGGTCGGTGGAGTTGTGCATAGTGCCGAAGGATGTTGCAGGTTACAGAGGGACATAGATAGGCTGCAGAGCTGGGCTGAGAGATGGCAAATGGAGTTTAATGCGGAAAAGTGTGAGGTGATTCACTTTGGAAGGAGTAACAGGAATGCAGAGTACTGGGCGAATGGGAAGATTCTTGGTCGTGTAGATGAACAGAGAGATCTTGGTGGCCAGGTACATAAATCCCTGAAAGTTGCTACCCAGGTTAATAGGGCTGTTAAGAAGGCATATGGTGTGTTAGCTTTTATTAGTCGGGGGATCGAGTTTCGGAGCCACGAGGTCATGCTGCAGCTGTACAAAACTCTGGTGAGACCGCACCTGGAGTATTGCGTGCAGTTCTGGTCACCACATTATAGGAAGGATGTGGAAGCTCTGGAAAGGGTGCAGAGGAGATTTCCGAGGATGTTGCCTGGTATGGAGGGAAGGTCTTACGAGGAAAGGCTGAGGGACTTGGGGTTGTTTTCGTTGGAGAGACGGAGGAGGAGAGGTGACTTAAAAGAGACATATAAGATAATCAGTGGGTTACAAAGGGTGGATAGTTAGAGTCTTTTTTCTCGGATGGTGATGGCAAACACGAGGGGACATGGCTTAAGTTGAGGGGTGATAGCTATAGGACACATGTCAGAGGTAGTTTCTTTACTCAGACGGTAGTAGGGGCATGGAACGCCCTGCCTACAACAGTAGTAGACTCGCCAACTTTAAGAGCATTTAAGTGGTCATTGGATAGACATATGGATGAAAATGGAATAGTGTAGGTCAGATGGTTTCCCAGGTCGGCGAAACATCGAGGGCCGAAGGGCCTGTACTGCGCTGTAATGTTCTAATTCTAATTCAAAAGCTCTCTTAATGCCATCATACTTTCCTCTGATGTTTCCGGTGTCTGAGGCCAGCTGAATATGACTGCATAGGTGTTGCCAGTAGTCATTTGTGCAGCACCTGGCTGTTCTTTGTGCAGTGCTTCTGGCTGCTTGAAGTGCTACGGATGTTAACTCGCTGGGGGATTTCTTGTAGTTCAACAGTGCAATGCACTTAGCGGCTATGACAGGTTCCAGCTCTTAAAGATGAGATTGAAACTAGTCTGCATTCCTCTTTGCACGCCTCCCCGCGAGTGGATCTCAAGCCATCAGAGACTCCTTGCTCAGCATGATAGAGCCTCCCTCAAATGGCTCGGAACGCATACTGTCCATCCGACTGCTCAGCACCTATGGTCCATTGCACCTCCTCAGCATCTATGCTCCAACACTCTGTTCCCCACCTGAAGCTAAAGACCAGTTCTACGAGGAACTCCATAATATCATTAGTAGCATCCCCAAGAGCGAACACATGTTCCTGCTGGGGGACTTTAATGCCAGGTTTGGGGCCGACCATGACTCATGGCCCTCCTGCCTTGGGCACTATGATGTTGGAAGGATGAATGAGAATGGGCAGAGACTGCTTGAGTTGTGCACCTATCATAACCTCTGCATCACCAACTCGTTCTTTCATACTGAACCCTGTCATCAGGTTTCATGGAGGCACCCAAGATCGCGTCGTTGGCACCAGCTGGACCTCATCGTCACAAGGTGAGCCTCCTTAAACAGTGCTCAAATCACACGCAGCTTCCACAGTGTGGACTGCGACACCGACCGCTAACTGGTGTGCAGCAAGGTTAGACTCAGACCAAAGAAGTTGCATCATTCAAAGCAGAAGGGCCACCCGTGCAACAACACGAACAGGATTTCTCATCCACAGTTGTTCCAAAAATTTCTAAATTCACTTGCAACAGCCCTTCAAAACACTCCCACAGGAGATGCTGACACCAAGTGGGCCCACATCAGAGACGTCATCTATGAGCCAGCTTTGACTACCAACGGTAAACGTGCGAAGAGCAATGCAGACTGGTTTCAATCTCATATTGAAGTGCAAAAATATATTGAAAAAAATATGACTCAATTCCCATTGCACAGGTTCTCCAATCGAAGCAGGCTCCAGCAGTTATAGGAAAGCTGCCTAGTATCACTCGACTTCTGATGGTTCCTCTCTTCCTTTGGGTATTCACTGTGCCAACATACTTTCCACTGCAATGGGGAAAGAAGCAGGTTAAGCCAGACCGTAGAGTATGGGGTGGCAAGAAACTGGTGACCATGACAACTTGCATGAACAAAGCACTGCACACATCCAAATAGAAATCTCAGGAGACATAATAGAGCAGGTTAAAACAGCGTGACATCACGTATGAGTGGAAAAGTATAGAGAGTGCGAGATTGATGAGCACGTAGTGAGAGATATCGAATTCCAGATGGGGTTGGAAGGCAAGAAGAGAGTTGAAATGGTGTAGGGTTGGAATTTACGATGCCCTGGGTACAGTTTATTGGGGAAAAGCCTGCTGACGGTGCAGCAGAATCAGAGGTGCATAACAAATACTGTTCGACAATAGATGACAAGGGAGGAGCGGAGTGAAGTAAGTTCAGAGCGATTTATAGCTTGGCAGATTGTTGTGATTGACAGGGTATCATTTGCAACAGGATTGATATGTTCGTCCACGATTCTTCAAATTATTACAGTGGAGCAATGAGGACAAGGGGAATTTGGTGGAACGGAAGTGGACAGGGATTGGGGAAGTATTCCTGGTCAGGATTTGAGATGTGGCATTCGGCATACCTGCCGTTTAGGCTGTGCTCCTGCTTTGGTCGTGGGTAGACAAAAACTGGAGTCGGAGACAGGAGCAGAGCCTGGTCATGTGACCCACCTTACTGGAAGTTGGGGTAATTTGTGCTGACTGCTGTTTGATTGGCTCCAGGATTTCTGATCAGATTTCCTCCCTGGATATCATTCATGAGCTTCGGTAAACGTGGGCAGCAGCTGGTTCTGACAGCGGACACACAGAGTATGATTCCTCCATATACATAGAATAACAAATACGAGTGTAGAATGTGGGAGGTCGGCCAGGAGTGTGTTTGAACATTCAAATCTGGAGCTGGCAAAGACACGGATCAGATTTCAGCAGCATTTGAGGTGAAACGGGGGAAGAGGAATGGGTCATTGAGATAAACAATCACAGAACAAATAACAGAACAGCACAGGAACAGGCCATTTGGCCCTCCAAGCCTACGCCAATCTTGATGCCTGCCTAACCTAAAACCTTCTGCACTTCGGGGGTCCATACCCCTCTATTTCCATCCTATTCATGTATTTTCAAGATGCCTCTTAAACGTTGCAATCGTACCTCCTTCCACCACCTCCCCCGGCAGCAAGTTCCAGGCACTCACCACCCTCTGTGTAAAGAACATGCCTCGCACAACCCCTCTAATCTTTACGCCTCTCACCTTAAACCTATGTCCCCTAGTTACTGACTCTTCCACCCTGGGAAAAAGCTTCTGACTATCCACTCTGTCCATGCCGCTCATAGCTTTGTAAACCTCTATCATGTCGCCCCTCCATCTCCGTCATTCCAATGAAAACAATCCGAGTTTTTCCAATCACTCCTCATAGCTAATGCGCTCCAGACCAGGCAACATCCTGGTAAACCTCGTCTGTACCCTCTCCAAAGCCTCCATGTCCTTCTGGTAGTGTGGCGACCGGAATTCCACGCAATATTCTAAGTGTGGCCTAACTAAAGTCAGCTGCAGCATGACTTGCCAATTTTTATACTCTATGGCCGGAACGATGAAGGGAAGCATGCCATATGCCTTCTCGACCAACCTACCCACCTGCGCTGCCACTTTCAGTGACATGTGGACCTGTCTGCCCAGATCTCTCTGCCTGTCAATACTCCTAATGATTCTGCCATTTCCTGTATATTTGCCACATGCATTAGACCTTCCAAAATGCATTACCTCACACTGGTCCGGATTAAACTCCATCTGCCATTTCTCCGCCAAAGTCTCCAACCGATCTATATCCTGCTGTATCCTTTGGCAATCCTCATCACTATCCACAACTCCACACACCGTTGTGTTGTCCACAAACTTACTCATCAGACCAGCTACAATTTCCTCCAAATCAATTATATATACTACAAACATCAAAGGTCCCAGCACTGATCTCTGCAGACTACCACTAGTCACATCCCTCCATTGAGAAAAGCACCCTTTCACTGCTCCCCTCTGTTTTCTATGATGCAGCCAGTTGCCCGTGTGACTTCACCTTTTAGACCAGTCTGCCATGAGGGAGCTTGTCAAAGGTGCAGGCTTGTGGTTGTAAGCTCATCCCGATGTCAATGATCTGACCAAGTTTGCAAAAAATATGGTTCAGTCTCAGCTAGTTTCCAGGAAAAGGAATTCTGGCTGGAGAGTAAAGTTTGTGGCAAGGAACAAAGTAAATGGCTTCAGCCTTTCCAATATTTAATTGAAGGACATTGCTGTTCACCCAGTACCAGATTTCTGACAAGCCGTGTGACAATCCAGAGACAACAGAGAAACGAGAAATGTCAGGGTGAGGTAGAGTTTGGTGTCTTCAGCACCAATATTGAAACTGACATTCTGTTTTTGGATGATGTCACTGGCAGACAGAATGTTAGTGAGAAATAGACCTTTCGAGATAAACAGAGACGTTGCTGCAGAAATTGAAATATAATCTACTGATGTCGATATTCTGGCGATCATTATAAAGATAAGAATGGAAGCAGATGATTGCAGTTCCAGACTCGGGGACGACGGTGGAGAGATTTGGAGGATTGACTAATCAACTCAGTCAATTGCTGCAGACAGGTCGAGAACTCGAGGAGGAAAAGGTAATGTTTATTTCAGTCACACAGGATGTTGTTTGTCATTTGGGAAGAGCTGATATGGTACTGTGACAGTGACGGATGTCTGATTGTAGGACTTCAATCCAGGAGTTCTGGAAAAGATAGGCTCACATTAAGGAGACCACAAGTAAAGGCAAGAAATAAAAACAAGAAATGCTGGAACCACTCAGCAGGTATGGCAGCATCTGAGAAAAGAGAAACAGAGTTAACGTTGCTGTTCTCCAGCTTGCATTGATGGTCACTGGAACAATGCAGCAAGCCCAGGTCAGAGATGTGGGAATGACAGCAGGGATGTGTGTTGAAATGGCAAGCGACAGGAAGATCTGGTTTATGTTTCCGGGCTCAGTGGAGGTGTTCGGAAATGCGGTCACCTGATCCGCGTTTCGTCTCCCAAATGTAGAGGAGACCGCATTGTGAGCAGCGAGTACAGTATACTAAATTGATAGATGTACAAGTAAATGGCTGCTTCATCTGAAATGAGTGTTTAGGGCCATGGATAGTGAAGAGAGAAGAGGTAAAATGGCAGGTATTACACATCCTGCGATTGCATGGGAAGGTGCGGTGGGAAGGGGACGAGGTGTCGGGCTAATGGAGGAGTGGGCCAGGTTGTTG